>NC_086444.1:726307794-726609385 GCF_028390025.1 Pseudophryne corroboree | reverse complement strand
TCCTAGGATCTGGGTAATCAGACATGATTGATCTCAATTCTGTCCGGGACCAGGGATGGCGCATTGCACTGTCCTTGACGGGAATGGTTCCCTGATCATCAGTCTTCCCATTGGGGACTGTGATCACCCTGACAGGACTAAACTCAATCACATCACCTTGTTTTGGTCTTACAATATGGGGTACATTTGTTTGTGCGTGATATAAAACATTGTACGTACCTGTGGACACGACCTCACCTGACCCTCCGTTAGGGGGTTTGATTATTGCCTTTACCAATTTGGTCGCGTCCACCTGGATGTCTTGTAGGATGGCTTCTGGAAGAGGTGCCGACATCGTTCTGGGCTCACTTTCTTGTTGGTAATCCTGAGGGAAGTTTAACATGGGGTGCGACTTGCACAGGTTAACATTTGTAATTTTTACACTTTCATTTTCATAAACATTATTACATTTAACACTTTCATTCTTAATACAGTTACTAAGTGCATTTTTATCGTACAACATTGTGCCATTTCTCTGCAACCATAATCCTCTTCAATGCCATGTCTCTCCTCTCAAGATGAAAGTTAGATATGTAAGTTACATTTCTTTGCATTTCACTTTCCTGTTGCCATAACTGCAAACAATCATCATGTTTAACTCGTTGTTTCCAGGATTTTATGAGACTGATCCTTTGCCTTAAATTATGCAACACCTCTAAGTCAAAACTACCTATCCCGGGAAATGGTGCCTTATCCCCCGCAGTCATTCGTGTCCATTCATCACAAAAGGTCTCAGTGTGGGGACCATATTTCCCCCACATTACTAACCGAGCAGACCCTCGGGGTCTGCAAGCCTCTGGAGTCTGAATCCTGACCTCCGACCGTCTCTGTGTTGTGCACTTGGCTGCCATTGTGGACCTTTTTAACACAGAAAAACTTCCTAAAATGCACCAAACACAGAACTTCGTTGGAAATCCTTAAAGCTCTTCCACTGAACTTCTTCTGCTCCGGGTATCCCCGTTCCGCCTTCTAGCAGACACGTGTAGCCGTTGCAGGCCCTATCTCTAGAGATTTTCCTGAGAAAATTCCCTTCCTTTTTCTTTACACAAATCACGCTTGCATGTGCTCCCTACAACACGTATGAGGGCAAGATTTACGCATGGATATACGACCTCATATCACGTTGCGTTATTGGTCACACATACAACCGTGCGGTCCAATCGTACCACTTATAGACACTTGTTGCCCATAAATGGTAGGATCATTGGAGTCTCCCTACTGTGCTCCAAAACAGCCAGAGCGTAATACAACGAAAACTTTATCACACTCTGTTGCACGTTTTCACTCAGATCGTGCTCATCACGTTCCACATAGATCACACAGATCACAAAGTCCACAAAGCGGAATTCAATACCGTTTTATCACATAGATCACAAAGTCCACAAAGCGGGATTCAATACACTCATACCGTTTTCAACCCACTATCATTCTTATAGTTTTCTGATCAGAAAAATCATTTCCCGTAGTCTGATAGCTCTCCCCAGAGGCGTTACAGTAAAGTAAGGTATTTAAACTAAATTTTGGAAACTGAACAAATGTGTGCTATTGTCTTGTGGCTTCTGTATCGCCTTACTATAAGCGATATTTCACTATATAAACGCTTACCAAACACCACACAGTATCTTCTATGCTGTGTGCTTGTTTTTTCTCAGCACGTTATCAATGCAAATGGCAAACAGGAAGGTGAGATGTGAAACTTACACAGATAAAAATGCAATTCTAAATTTAATCTAATAACATACATTGATGTAAGCACACGCATATAGATATTACATATAAGTACCAATCACTATTACTTATGATTGACTATGATATAGATTAAATAAATGCATAAAAAAAAACTCATTAAATGATGATTTCTTTTTGACAGTGGATGGCTGATTGTTTCCTGAGTCAACTGAAAACCAGCCGCTCAGAAAAAAAAAAAAAATTTGACCTTCCCAAAATGGCCGCTGCTCCTCCCCCTTCCACCTCTATGAGGGTCACACAAAATGGTGGACAGACCATGCGGCCTCTTGTCACAAAGAAAGTCATCATTCAAAACTCCTAAAGTTATTCTAGGCCTGAGTGTGTAGTTGGCACCAAATTGAAATAAAAACCAGATTTTCAAAGACAATAGCGTACTGTTCTTACCTCCGGTCCCGGATTCCCTCAGCACCCTTTACTAAGCGAAACAGACGCTTATCCAATCAGCCCTGCAAGGAATATGATCCCGCCCTTTGCTGATGGATAATGTCTGCTGATATTACCTAGCAGAGATATGTGAAGGATAGGACGAGTCCCCCAATTGACAATGCTAAATACTTTTGTCGTATAAACAACCCTTTATGAGGTCTAAGAACACTGTACGCTGTTTACTTAAGAAGTACCGTAAGGGTACACTAGTTGCGTAACGATCGCTCAGCCGTAGGCGAGACGCTCAAGCGTCACGTTCGCTCACGGCCCAGAGATCACAGGCAGGCACGCTATTGGCTGTTGACTAACGTAATGATTCGCTATGGCGTAGCAGACGCTCGAGACCACGAGGAGATCACCAGCAGCGCAGACGCTCACAACGCTATACCTTTATGTCTAAACCTTATACCAATGAAATACACAGAATACCTTAATGCGAGTACAGGGTGTAAGTGCAACCTTGTGTAACCTGACTAATTACAAAGCTGCTTGAGCGTCACCGACGCTCAAGTGAACACTTAACACTATAGGAAATACACAGATACTGGTTTAGGGTCCAAAGCCTATTATCTGTATTATATCTAATATACTGGTAAAAAGGGGATAACAGTACAAATGATACACTACAATATAACAAAGACTTCCTAACCAAAATAGCTACACTAGAAATACAATACAATACAATTACTATTTATGGGAAAATGGAAGGGGAAGAGAAGAAGAGAGAAATAGAGAGAAATGGCTCATGATAACATTAAATAAGAGACAACATGGTTGCAGATAAAACTACACATGTGAGAGACAATCGCTGCGCAGTTAGTCAATGCTGAATACAGCATGGGATGGAAGCTAGACTCCATTTTGAGAAACCTCCACTTGATTCCAAAGACCACACCACATGGCTGAAAGGGGGAGGGGAAGACATCCAGCAGCAGCCATTTTAGATTTGCAGGTCCAAACACATGGCACTTTATTCTAAACCACAATCACATAGCAGAAAACACAAGACTCCATTTTCTTCCAAAATGTCCAAGCCTCAAAACAATGCATATGTTCTGATTTTACAATTCCAAACCATCTAAAACACCTTTCACAATGTAATCCAACTTCCTAGAACCATCTCATAATTTCACATCCCAAACAACTTCAGTATCTCAATAACCAGAGCATATTCATCACAAGACCAGATCACAATGTAATTAACACAAACGTAACTGCATGGTGGTATTTATGATTAACAGGATATATATTATAACTAACCAGCACAATCTATTTTAAATCTCCATAGGCAAACAAATACCCCAAATACTATGCTACAGATTGTATACTATTCCAATTTATCACAGACTTCACAGAGTATCCACAAACACCCAACAATCACACAACCAAGTTACAATATCCTATTTAAACCAGAAAGCAATCTGTCTGTTTCCTTATCTAGCCATGTGAAGTTCAATACTTAGCCTTTAGTTTGGAAGATGTCCTGGGGATTTAGCTGCCATGCTGCTTGGTGCCAGGTAGCTGTGTGTGTGTCTGTGAGTGTAGCTACATTACATCTGTTCTCTGAGGCCACACCTGACCACTACCTTCCTGTTTGACCAGTACCTGGGGGAGGGGTCTTTCTTTCTCCTTTGTATTGAGTCACCATTCTCTTTGTATATGCTAATCAGGTTCAGCCCTGAAAACTTAGTAAAAGGTTGTCTTGAGCATCCATTGTTCTAACAATATGATCTTAGCTTTTATTCATATAATCATATCTATCCGCTGCAATGTCCCACAACAACACAACAGGCCTCAAACTAACCCACACCTCATTCTGCTTGCTTCAATACCAAACATGATGTGTTTATCTGGTTCGGTTCGAATGATACACATCCATGACATTAATTCATTAGCCAATTCTAAATCTCCATGATGTCTGGTGCTGTTCATTATTATAACCATGTACTGTATGAAACAAGTGCCGAATCCATCTCTGTGCCATGTCCGAGCAAATGCGTGTGTTTCCATATATTGCTGTGCTCGCTGCGCATATTTGCAAGTATAGCGACTTATATGTGTGCAGTTTATATGGTCTCTCTATGTAATATTTTTGACTTTGACACTTCCCAACACTGGACGGGAAGAGGTGGCTCCTTGTACCATTTGCACGCCCTCTGCAAGTGCTGGAAGGAGGACCCACAGTCCAGTTTCTGATATTCAAATTGAATACTGAGACTGAGGAGTCCTCTCCTAAACGGGATTCCTCTGGAGGATCCTTGAGTGGTACGCCTACTGCTGCTGTTGTTTCTGCTGGGAGTCGATCGTAATCCCAAAGGGGAAGTCTGAAGACCACTTGTACTACTTCAAGTAAGCAATTGACTGTCAAACAGTCCTTTGTGAGGAAGATTAAATATGACAGCAGTAATCCTGTTGCAAAGCAGATAACTGAGGCTTTGACAGCTATGTTGGTGTTAGACTTGCATCCGGTATCCGCATTAGTTTAGTGGGACTTAGAGAATTGAAGGAGGTAGTGTCCACCCCGGTACCAAATCCCATCTAGGTTCCACTTCACTAGGCAGGCAATACCGAGAATGTACACAGACGTCAGAAAAAGTGTCCTCAGTGTCCTAAAAAATGCAGTTGTACCCATTGTCCACTTAACCACGGACATGTGGACAAGTGGAACAGGGCAGACTAAGGACTATATGACTGACAGTCCACTGGGTAGATGTATTGCCTCCCGCAGCAACAACAGCAGCGTCACCAGTAGCAGCATCTTGTAAACGCCAACTCGTTCCTAGTCAGGCTACACTATGTATCACCGATTTCCATAAGAGGCACACAGCGGACAACCTCTTACTGAAACTAAGGGACATCATCGCACAATGGCTTACCCCAATTAGACTTTCCTGGGGATTTAAGATATCAGACAACGCCACCAATATTGTGCTTGCATTACATCTGGGCAAATTCCAGCACGTCCCATGTTTTGCACATACAATTAATTTGGTGGTGCAGAATTTTTTGGGAAAAATGACAGGGGCGTGCAGGATATGCTGTTGGTGACCAGAAAATTGTGGTACACTTTCGTCATTCAGCCACCGTGTGCAGAAGACTGGAGCATCAGCAAACACTCCTCAACCTGCCCTGCCATCACCTGAAGCAACAGGTGTTAACGAGGGGAAATTCGACACTCTACAGTATATGCTTCAGAGGATGAAGGAGCAGCAAAAGGCCATTTAATCCTATACATCCACCTACGATATAGGCAAAGGAGGGGGAATGCACCTGACTCAAGCGCAGTGGAGAATGATTTCCGTCTTGTGCAAGGTTCTCCAACCCTTCGAACTTGCCACACGTGAAGTCAGTTCAGACACTGCCAGCTTGAGTCAGGTCATTCCCCTCATCAGGCTTTTGCAGATGCAGCTGGAGAAATTGAAGAAGGAGATAAGACGGAGTGATCCCGCAAAGTATGTGGGACTTGTGGATGGAGCCCTTCTTTCGCTTTGCCAGGATTCAAGGGTGGTCAATCTGTTGAAATCAGAGCACGACATTTTGGCTTGATCCTAGGTTTAAAGCCTACTGTCACGATCCGGGTATCTGGACACCATTTCTTACCCATCAGATGCCTCCTAAGGCTGGCTCAGCGCTCCAGGACCGGATCCCATCTGTTATCCTGATGTTTACATTCCTGTATCCTCTCCTGTCACTCTGAGACGCGGTCACAGTAAACGCCATATTACACCTGGCATGGCGTCTCCCGCGGCCTCCGCCGCCGTCCCTGAGCTTCTGCATGCAGAGTGTCTGAGTGGCGATTACGTCAGCCGCGGCCTCCGCTGTGTCCGCGTGGTTGGATGTGCACCTGTCAGCTTGGCGCCTCCTGTCTCCGGTGGCCGGCGCCGCCATTACTGTTTTCATTACCACATGGATTACAAACCAAACTTCCCTCCAAGTGTCTGCATGGGCGCAGCCATCTTGGATTTTGTCAGCTGATCATTTCCACCAATCTGTTCTCAGTATTGATAATCTGCATAATTGCCTAGCCAATCCCTTCCTTGCTGCAGGTATAAATACACTGTGCCTGAGCAAGGAAGGCGTCAGTGCTTTGGTTGTCAAACCTAGTTCCTGTTTGTCTCTCTCCTGTGATTGTCTTCCAGGTTCCAGCTCCTGTCTCAAGACTTCCACCATAGAGACCCGCACCAGCATTCCACCTGCGGTGTAGCCTGACTCTCCGATCCATTGTGGATTCATCTGTTTCCAGCTACAACATTACCTGCTTCCAGCCCAGCTTCCAGCAGAGTACAGCTTCTCTTAAAGGGCCGGTGTCCTTTCTACAGTTTACCACTCTCCACCGGTATTATTATTTCTCCACTCTCAAACTCTACATTTCATTCATATTGCATCGCTCTCAAGCCTCATTTATTATTTAACTGGTTCCAGCCAGTATCCACTCCGTGCCAACATCTGTCTGGTTCCAACCAGAACCCACAGCAGCTATTTTATTTACAGCAGTCCAGCTTTACCTGGAACACCAGCTGATACGATCCTGGGCTTTCTTCATTGCTACAGTCAGGCCTGGTAAGGACTTTCCAACTCGCAGATAATAAGAACTGTCTCATACTACCAGAGCTCTGTGGCCCCTGCCCCTGTAGTACCCAGGAACTGTATTATTTCTCTGCTGATTTTATGTTTCTTTTACTGCTACTGTGATGCATGGAGTTTGTCATAAATAAACATCATTGACTTTTATTCAAGTTGTCGTGGTCACGCCTTCGGGCGGTTCTTCTTCATGTTACTTACATGTCCAGGGGTCTGATACAACCTCCCAGGTTCCGGTACATCTCAGCCCCTACAACTGAGGCTGCCTCCTGTCAGCTCAGGCCCTCAGTTGTGACAGTAAGCACTTACCTAATGAATCCAGCCGGAGACCAGGATCAAGCGGCCAGGCCGATGCAAGAACTGGCAGCCCGACTAGAACATCAGGAGGCTGCACAGGGCCACATCATCCGCTGTCTCCAGGATTTCTCTACTCGGCTGGATGGGATTCAGACAACTCTCCGTGGATCAGGCGCGTCTGGTGCGTCAACCACAGTGACTCCAGCTATAACCCCACCCACCTTACCCATTTCTGCTCCACGTCTTCATCTTCCAACGCCAGCAAAATTTGACGGATCTCCAAGATTCTGCAGGGGATTTCTCAACCAGTGTGAGATTCAGTTTGAGCTACAACCTGGCAATTTTCCCAGTGACCGTACAAAAATTGCCTACATTATTTCTCTTCTCAGTGGCTCAGCCCTTGATTGGGCATCACCGTTATGGGAGAGGTCCGACACCCTGCTATCTTCCTACACTGCCTTCGTGTCAACATTCAGGCGCATCTTCGACGAGCCAGGCCGGGTAACCTCAGCTTCATCCGAGATTCTCCGTTTACACCAGGGGTCACGTACTGTAGGACAATATCTGATACAGTTCCAGATCCTGGCATCCGAACTGGCATGGAACGACGAGGCCCTGTATGCTGCATTCTGGCATGGCTTATCTGAGCGTATTAAAGATGAGTTAGCTACCAGAGACTTACCCTCTAAGTTAGATGAGCTAATCTCACTCTGCACGAAAGTTGATTTACGTTTCAGAGAGAGAGCAACTGAGCGTGGAAGATCATCTGCTCCAAAATCTTCTGCTCCTCCTCCTCGCCAACTGTCTCCAACTAAAGATGAGCCCATGCAAATTGGCCGTTCCCGTTTAACTCCTGCTGAGCGCCGAAGACGTCTCTCCGAGTCTCTCTGTCTTTATTGTGCAGCTCCGTCTCACACCATTAATGCCTGTCCCAAACGTCCGGGAAACTCCAAATCCTAGCTCGCCAAGGAGAGGGCCGGCTAGGAGTAATGATCTCCTCTCCATCTCCTCAAGATTGTAATCTCCCAGTCTCGCTTCAAGTTGCTCAACGTTATCGGAACGTCATTGCCCTCCTTGATTCCGGAGCAGCTGGGAACTTTATTACCGAAGCCTATGTTAAACGGTGGTCCCTACCCACCGAGAGACTTCCTTCGTCCATTTCTTTAACTGCCGTGGATGGCAGCAAAATTTTTGATGCAGTTATTTCTTTAAGGACTCTACCAGTTCGTCTGAGAGTGGGAGTTCTTCATTCCGAACTTATTTCTTTTTTAGTGATTCCAAGAGCCACACATCCTGTGGTCCTGGGCCTTCCATGGCTCCGTCTTCACAATCCTACAATTGATTGGACGACTACGCAAATCCTGGCATGGGGTTCCTCCTGTGCTGAGACATGTTTGTTTAAAGTATTGCTTGTCTGTTCTTCCTCCCCCAGGTCGTCTGATGTTCCACCTCCTCCATATCAAGATTTCACGGATGTGTTCAGTAAAGCTTCTGCTGATATCCTTCCTCCTCATAGAGAATGGGACTGCCCGATTGATCTCGTTCCAGGGAAGGTTCCACCTCGAGGCCGAACTTATCCGTTGTCTCTGCCTGAGACGCATTCTATGGAGGAATACATTAAAGAGAACCTAGCAAAGGGGTTCATTCGACCTTCTTCTTCCCCAGCCGGCGCAGGCTTCTTTTTTGTAAAAAAGAAAGATGGTGGTCTGCGGCCGTGCATCGACTACAGAGGTTTGAACGACATTACCATCAAGAACCGTTATCCTTTACCCCTGATTACTGAGCTCTTTGACAGAGTTAGCGGAGCTACCATCTTTACAAAGCTGGACTTGAGAGGTGCATACAATCTCATCCGGATCCGTGAGGGTGACGAGTGGAAGACCGCCTTTAACACCCGTGACGGACATTATGAGTACCTCGTCATGCCCTTCGGATTGAGCAATGCTCCAGCTGTCTTCCAGCATTTTGTCAATGAGATCTTCAGAGACATTCTATACCGTCATGTCGTGGTCTATCTAGACGATATCCTAATTTTTGCCAACGATTTAGAGGAACATCGTTTTTGGGTTAAAGAGGTTCTGTCCCGTCTCCGTGTCAATCATCTCTATTGTAAATTAGAGAAATGCGTCTTTGAAGTCAAGTCCATTCCGTTTCTAGGGTACATTGTGTCCGGTTCCGGACTAGAGATGGATCCTGAGAAACTACAAGCAATCCAAAATTGGCCGGTACCCTTAACCCTCAAAGGGGTCCAGAGGTTCTTGGGGTTCGCCAACTATTACCGAAAGTTTATACGAGACTTTTCCACCATTGTGGCGCCTATTACTGCTTTCACTAAGAAGGGTGCTAACCCGTCCAAGTGGTCTGAAGAAGCCATGCAAGCATTTCATCTTTTAAAACAAAGGTTCATCTCTGCGCCTGTTCTGAAACAGCCTGACATCGACTCTCCTTTCATCTTAGAGGTGGATGCCTCCTCCGTTGGAGTAGGAGCGGTGTTATCTCAGAGGGCTAAAGATGGCCATTTACACCCTTGCAGTTTCTTCTCCCGGAAGTTCTCCCCAGCTGAGCGCAACTATGCCATTGGCGACCAGGAGTTGCTAGCCATCAAGCTCGCTCTAGAAGAGTGGAGGTATCTGTTGGAGGGAGCTTCTCATTCAATCACCATACTTACAGACCACAAGAACCTTTTATATCTGAAAGGCGCACAATGTCTCAACCCTCGTCAGGCCAGATGGGCACTTTTCTTTTCCAGGTTCGACTTTAAACTCCAGTTCTGTCCGGGCTCTCAGAATCGCAAGGCCGATGCCCTTTCCCGCTCATGGGAGCAAGAAAATGAGTCAGAGTCTTCAGACAAGCATCCTATTATAAATCCGTTGGCATTCTCCACGGTAGGGATGGACTCTATGCCCCCATCAGGGAAAAGTTTTGTGAAACCGATGCTAAGGAAGAAGCTCATGCATTGGGCCCATGCTTCCCGTTTTGCCGGACATACAGGTATCCAAAAAACCCTGGAGTTTATCTCTAGGTCCTATTGGTGGCCAACTCTGAAAAAGGACGTCTTGGAGTTTATTGCATCTTGCCCAAAGTGTGCTCAACATAAGGTATCCCGCCAGTCGCCTGCGGGGCAACTGGTTCCACTATCTGTTCCCCGTCGACCTTGGACCCATTTGTCGATGGATTTTATTACAGATTTACCCATGTGCAACAAGTTCAATACCATCTGGGTGATAGTTGACCGGTTCACCAAGATGGCACACTTCATTCCTCTCACCGATCTTCCGTCAGCTTCCAAGTTGGCTCAAGTATTCATACAAGAGATCTTCCGACTCCACGGTCTTCCTGAAGAAATTATCTCAGATCGAGGAGTTCAATTCACAGCCAAATTCTGGCGAAGTTTATGTCAAGTCCTCCAAGTCAAGCTAAAGTTTTCCACGGCTTACCATCCTCAGACCAATGGTCAAACCGAGAGGGTGAATCAGGACTTGGAGGCCTTCCTCCGCATCTATGTGTCCTCCTCTCAAGATGACTGGGTTCAATTACTTCCCTGGGCCGAGTTCTGTCATAACAACCAGTATCATTCTTCATCTGCTTCAACACCATTCTTCACTAACTTTGGATTCCACCCTAAAGTCCCTGAGTTCCAACCGCTTCCAGCAACTTCTGTTCCCGCAGTGGATATCACCTTGCATCAGTTTGCCAATATCTGGAAGAGCGTACGATCAGCTCTGCTTAAGGCATCGTTCAGGTACAAGAAGTTTGCGGATAAGAAGCGTCGAGCAGTTCCTGCTCTCAAGGTGGGTGATCGGGTATGGTTATCCACGAAGAATTTGAGGTTAAGAGTTCCCAGTATGAAGTTTGCACCTCGCTATATCAGTCCTTTCAAGATTGAACAAGTCATCAATCCTGTTGCTTACAGACTCCAGTTGCCTCCCTTCTTAAAAATACCCAGGACATTCCATGTTTCCCTGTTGAAACCGCTGATCTTGAATCGGTTTCATTCCTCACTTCCTCCAACTCCGAAAGTCCAAACTCAACGAGGTGTTGAGTATGAAGTAGCCAAGATCCTGGACTCACGTCACCGTTACGGTCAACTACAATATCTTATTGACTGGAAGGGTTATGGCCCTGAGGAACGTTCATGGACCAATGCTTCTGATGTCCATGCTCAGGCCTTGGTCCGGAGATTCCATTCCAAGTTTCCTCAAAAGCCAAAGAAGTGTCCTGGGGCCACTCCTAAAGGGGGGGGTGCTGTCACGATCCGGGTATCTGGACGCCATTTCTTACCCATCAGATGCCTCCTAAGGCTGGCTCAGCGCTCCAGGACCGAATCCCATCTGTTATCCTGATGTTTACATTCCTGTATCCTCTCCTGTCACTCTGAGACGCGGTCACAGTAAACGCCATATTACACCTGGCATGGCGTCTCCCGCGGCCTCCGCCGCCGTCCCTGAGCTTCTGCATGCAGAGTGTCTGAGTGGCGATTACGTCAGCAGCGGCCTCCGCTGTGTCCGCGTGGTTGGATGTGCACCTGTCAGCTTGGCGCCTCCTGTCTCCGGTGGCCGGCGCCGCCATTACTGTTTTCATTACCACATGGATTACAAACCAAACTTCCCTCCAAGTGTCTGCATGGGCGCAGCCATCTTGGATTTTGTCAGCTGATCATTTCCACCAATCTGTTCTCAGTATTGATAATCTGCATAATTGCCTAGCCAATCCCTTCCTTGCTGCAGGTATAAATACACTGTGCCTGAGCAAGGAAGGCGTCAGTGCTTTGGTTGTCAAACCTAGTTCCTGTTTGTCTCTCTCCTGTGATTGTCTTCCAGGTTCCAGCTCCTGTCTCAAGACTTCCACCATAGAGACCCGAACCAGCATTCCACCTGCGGTGTAGCCTGACTCTCTGATCCATTGTGGATTCATCTGTTTCCAGCTACAACATTACCTGCTTCCAGCCCAGCTTCCAGCAGAGTACAGCTTCTCTTAAAGGGCCGGTGTCCTTTCTACAGTTTACCACTCTCCACCGGTATTATTATTTCTCCGCTCTCAAACTCTACATTTCATTCATATTGCATCGCTCTCAAGCCTCATTTATTATTTAACTGGTTCCAGCCAGTATCCACTCCGTGCCAACATCTGTCTGGTTCCAACCAGAACCCACAGCAGCTATTTTATTTACAGCAGTCCAGCTTTCCCTGGAACACCAGCTGATACGATCCTGGGCTTTCTTCATTGCTACAGTCAGGCCTGGTAAGGACTTTCCAACTCGCAGATAATAAGAACTGTCTCATACTACCAGAGCTCTGTGGCCCCTGCCCCTGTAGTACCCAGGAACTGTATTATTTCTCTGCTGATTTTATGTTTCTTTTACTGCTACTGTGATGCATGGAGTTTGTCATAAATAAACATCATTGACTTTTATTCAAGTTGTCGTGGTCACGCCTTCGGGCGGTTCTTCTTCATGTTACTTACATGTCCAGGGGTCTGATACAACCTCCCAGGTTCCGGTACATCTCAGCCCCTACAACTGAGGCTGCCTCCTGTCAGCTCAGGCCCTCAGTTGTGACACCTACATTGTATCTTTCTTTCCGGCAGACACAAGTCTGCAGAGGATCAAAGACCTGCTGGTGAGAAAATTGTCAACTCAAGCAGAACGTTACCCGTCAATAGCACCTCCTTCATTTTCTAGCACAACTGGGTCTGCCAGGAAAAGGATAAGATTTCCTAGCCCACCCACTGGCAGTGATGCAGGGCAGTCAGGAGCGAGTGCTGAAATCTGGTCCAGACTGAAGGACCTGACAATGATTACTGGACATGTCTACTGTCACTGCATATGATTCTGTCACCATTGAAAGAATGGTGGAGGATTATATAAGTGACAGCATCCAAGTAGGCATGTCAGACAGTCCGTATGTATACTAGCAGGAAAAAGAGGCAATTTGGATGCCCTTGCAAAAACTGGCTTTATTTTACCTAAGTTCCACTCCCCTTCCCTCCAGTGTGTACTCCGAAAGAGTGTTTAGTGCAGCTGGTAACCTTGTCAGCGATCAGCGTAGAAGGTTACTTCCACAAAATGTGGAGAAGATGATGTTCATCAAAATGAATTATAAATTCCTCCGGGAAGATCTTTACCAGCAATTGCCTCCAGCCAGAAAGTACACAGGGACCTGTGATGGTAGATTCCGGTGGGGACGAATTGATATCTGTGAGGAGGAGGATGCACACACTGAAAGGGTTGAGGAATCGGAGGATGAGGAGGACATCTTGCCTCTGTAGAGCCAGTTTGTACAAGGAGAGATTGATTGCTTCTTTTTTGGTGGGGGCCCAAACAAACCAGTCGTTTCAGCCACCATCGTGTGTCAGACCCTGTCGCTAAAATTATTGGTTTGTTAAAGTGTGCATGTCCTGTTTTTACAACATAAGGGTGGGAGGGCCGAAGGCCAATTCCATCTTGCACCTCTTTTTCTTCTTTGCATCATGTGCTGTTTGGGGACTAGTGTTTTAAAGTGCCATCCTGTCTGACACTGCCGTACAACTCCAGGGGTACTGCCGTATAAGTCCAGGGGTGATTGCCGTATAAGTCCAGTCCAGTGGTGCTGTCCTGTGCTGCATCAGTCCAGTGGTGGTGTCTTGTGCTGCCATAAGTCCAGTGGTGCTGTCCTGTGCTGTATATTATTTACTCCAAATAAAAGTCTTATATACATTACAGTACTTCTATTATTATCCAAATCATTTTTACAGGGTTTGCCCTGTGTGGTGTAGGGGTATGCTTGCCTGTGCTGCATATTATAATAGCTCCAAATAAAGCCACCAATATTGTGCATGTATTACATCTGGGCAAATTCCAGCACGTCCCATGTTGTTTGTTCCACACACTTGTGTCGCTTAGCTTAGTCATACAGCTATTTTATTGCACCTTTTTTCTTTGTATGATGGGCTGTTTGGGGCCTAGTTTTTTTAAGTGCCATCCTGTCTGCAACTGCAGTGCCACTCCTAGGTTGGCCAGGTGTTTGTGCCACACACTTTTGTCGCTTAGCTTAGTCATACAGCTACCTCATTGCACTCCTTATACTTCTTTACATGATGTGCTGTTTGGGGACTATTTTTTTTTTTAAAAGTGCCATCCTGTCTGCAACTGCAGTGCCACTCCTAGATGGTCCAGGTGTTTGTGCCGCACACTTGTGTCGCCTGGCTTAGCCATACAGGCCCCTCGGTGCAACCTTTTGGCCTCAAAACAATATTGTGAGGTGTGAGGTGTTCAGAATAGACTGGAAATGAGTAGAAATGAATGTTATTGAGGTTAATAATACCGTAGAGGATCAAAATAACCCCCAAATTCTGTGATTTTAGCTGTTTTTATGTTTTTTTCAAAAATCATCCAGATCCAAAACCAAAACACGAAAGTGTGGTTTTAGCAAAACCAATCCAGATCCAGAACACGAGAATGGAACCAGAACCAAAACCAAAACAAGAAAAGTGCCCGTCGCACATCTCTAATGGTAATAAATAAAAAAATGGCTCAAGGCATCCACCAATCAACAAGTTGACAGCAATTCGCTGTCTGGCTGCCTGCTGGAAGGAAGGAAGAGAATGTTTCCTGGATTCACCGATTGTTTGTACTAATAAGAGTGACCAGGCAGTATGCTCACCCTGCCTCCCAAGAAGCTCCAGAGACAACAGTCAGCCCTGCTCGAAGGTGTCTAGAATTATTGGGCCCTAGGAATCTGCCCAGTTTGCCCATATGTTAAGAATGCCATGTCACCCACCAGCTGTTGCTAGGTGTGACAAAAAAAATATTCTTTCCCTTTCCTGTGAAGAGTTACATACAGTAGAGATAAAACAGGATCTATAGTAAGGCACACATTATACATTTAAAATAATTTACTACCATGACTTCTGGTGGGCGGGGCATCCAGCATGGCTGCATTTTAGCATCACTCCAGACCGAGGTACCTACAATCCGCTCCCTTCCCCTCTTAAACGCTAACTTTTGGGGACTACCTCTACGGATTTGGGGAGTTAACACCCTGCGGAATCGATCTGCGCTTCTATATGGTCAGGAACATTATATACCGCCAGAGTCTGGCCTCTCAGTGTGAAGGCCTGCATGAACACCGCAGCTTGAGCGCTAAACACAGCATGGGTTTGGAGACGCTCACTCCCTTTTCCTAACTGCGAGAGAACTGTAGTTGTCTTGATGTATATCTTACCTGTACCCTGCATGCTCGCTTAGGGGTGATGATTCATCACAGTTGGGACTTTGGGAGTTGCCCGGCTACATATAGCCCACGTACTACTCTGGCTGCTTAATGAGATGCCTTGTGGAACCGGGGGCCACCCATCCTCCACGCGGCTTGTGAGAGGACGTTATGGTCCGAACATCAGAGGTAGCCCTGGAGTGATCCCTGTGCCCTATGTTGGCTGTTCAATGTGGTGGGTCGGGGAGCGGGTGACCACACGCTTCCAGCTCTGCAGGAGGGAAAGCCTGTACTACACCAGTGACTGGTGGGGATTTCTGTACACTACACCAGCTGTGAAGGGAGGAAATTCGGGGAGTCAGCACCAAGAAGTCTACACGGCTGGTGAGAAGACCTATATCAAGGTCTGGATCCTGGTGCACTGAGCTGGTTGCTGAATGAGGAGAGATCGGGAAGGTGATGGCCGCATCTTCAGCTCTGCAAGAGTGACATCCCACACCACACCAGTGACGAGTTACCCTGCAGGGATCCCCGTCTACCGTGCTGGCTGCAGAGTGAGGAGACCTGGAGAGGCGGTGATCCATGCTGTGGGGGTAACACGCTGTGACTAGGACTTCGGGTTACTAGGATTGCGCCCTCCACACCATGCCAGCATATGGGTGTGGTGGCAAGGAGAGCCAGCAGCTGCACCTGCCTAACTGATTGCGGAGCGGAGGTCCAGGCCAGGAACTGTGATCTCTCTGCTGCATCCAGCTGCAGATGCCCCATGCCTAGCTGACGGACACCCCACCTGGCTTGGATGGCTTTCACGTGAGTGATGTGACCGCCTTCCTCTACACCTGTCTGGGCTGATCTTTCTTTAAAGGACTCCGGATTCCTGGTGACACGGCTCTGCTGTCCATATACCAGACTGGTGAGTTCCTTTCTGTACCGGGAAGTGGGGGCTGCGCTCCAATCCTGGCCTGCCACATTGCTGTACCCCTTATGCCTAGGCAGTGATCTGTCTAATCTCACATTTTCTGGCTAAAGGATAGGCGATACTCTGTCTGGGTACATTTGCTAACACCTTTGCTTCATTAATGTACACCCTCTATATTAGTTGGTGTTCCCTAACCACTAGCCCGCAGATGAGGGGGTTTCAATAATACATTTGGTGTATACAGGTAAATGGCCGCCTGGTTGTTAAGTGCTGATGTAATACAATTATACCAGTCAGTAGTGTTAAACGTTATTACCTGCCCTACATTTTGTATCATACACTTCTCTGAATAGTTGATCAGAGTCTATCAATTTTGACAGACTAATTCTCATAATTGTCATGCTAATATTTCAGATGTAAAAAAAGGTTTACTGTGTGATGGGTTAGACCATTCCAGGTTCTCTGCTATTTTTTTTCTTAATAGTAGAACACTAGGGAATTTATAACAAACTTTTTCTTCATTGACTCAACTTTAGCTAAGGCCGTTTACAAAAATATCTAATTTTTTGGGGCTGGCCATTGGGGAATGTACAAGTTCCTTGATAGACCATCCTGCTCAAGTGATCTGTCTCAAGATTCTTCAACAACAATGGTTCGCAACAACAAGTCTACTGGTAACAAGGTACCCTCCTCTCATGGTTTGGCAAGCTCTTCCAATGCTGCTGCCAATCCTCCACCTGGGCAAGGAGTTATTGTAGCTTCTGCCTCTATAGCTGATATGGTAGAAGCAATGTCCATGGCTTTTCTCCCGCAAATAGACAAAAAATTTGAGGCGATACAGGCATCCTTAGATGTTGCCATAAGTAAAGCGGACTCTAATACATGCCGAATATCCAGCCTAGAACAACGGCTTAGTGACATGGAGGACTCTATTCATACCCTACAGGCAATAATTGAAGCTCAAGCCCGTGCTCAAAATTCAATGTCGGAGAAACTCGATGACTTAGAGAATAGGAATTTAGAAATAACCTACGTTTTATTGGCATCACAGAGTCAGTTAAGGGTCAGCAGTTTATAGGCTCTTAGTATTAAGATCCCTCAAGCTCTGAATATGTCAAAAGGAGTCTCCTCCTCTACAAATCAAAATCGATAGAATTGGCCCAGAGAGAGATAATGGAGACCACTCACGCCCTGTCGGGTGTGGTATTGAAAGTCGACAGTAACTAGGTCGACAATGTCTAGGTCGACCACTATTGGTCGACAGTAACTAGGTCGACAGGGTGTCTAGGTCGACAGGGTCTTTAGGTCGACATGTTCTAGGTCGACAGGTCAAAAGGTCGACATTAGTTTTTCCTGTTATTTTGGTGTCGTTTTCTTCGTAGAGTGACCGGGAACCCCAATTAGTGCACCGCGTCCCCTCGCATGGCGCATGGTGCCTTCGCTCCGCTACCGCTTCGCTCGGCACAGATTACCATTCCAATCGTAGTCCACGTGGATCGTTAAGTATGAAAAGGTTCAAAAAAAAGAAAAAATTGTGAAAAACTCATGTCGACCTTTTGACCTGTCGACCTAGAACATGTCGACCTAAAGACCCTGTCGACCTAGACACCCTGTCGACCTAGTTACTGTCGACCAATAGTGGTCGACCTAGACATTGTCGACCTAGTTACTCTCGACTTTCAGTCCGGATCCCGCCCTGTTATAGCATGCTTTTTAGATTTCAGAGCCAAAAGAAAAGATGCTAACAGCTGCAAGGAAATGCCCTCAACTGACAGTGGACAACTCACGCATATTGGCCCTCATTCCGAGTTGTTCGCTCGCAAGCTGCTTTTAGCAGCTTTGCACACGCTAAGCCGCCGCCTACTGGGAGTGAATCTTAGCTTATCATTGCGAATAGACACTTCTTAGCAGTTTCTGAGTAGCTCCACACTTACTCGGCATCTGCGATCAGTTCAGTGCTTGTCGTTCCTGGTTTGACGTCACAAACACACCAAGCGTTCGCCCAGACACTCCTCTGTTTTTCCCAGAAACGGTAGCATTTTTTCAAACACACCCATAAAACGGCCAGTTTCCGCCCAGAAACACCCACTTCCTGTCAATCACATTACGATCACCAGAACGAAGAAAAAACCTCGTAATGCCATGAGTAAAATACCTAACTGCATAGCAAATTTACTTGGCGCAGTCGCACTGCGGACATTGCGCATGAGCGACTAATCGCTCCGTTGCAAAAAAAAAATAACGAGCGAACAACTCGGAATGACCCTCATTGATTTTCCTTGACTTCTCTGCATCGGTAGCTCAGCAACGGAAGGCCTTCACTCCAGTGTGCAGGCATCTAGTCAAAAATAACCTAAGATTTGCCTCACTTTTTCTGGCTAAATTATGTGTGGATATTGATGGACATACTCACCTGAAAAGGCCTAGAAATTTTTTTGGGGTTCTCCACAGCAGTCGCCTCATCGACCTCGGAGCCCTTAATCAGTTTCTAGTCAAATTTTTTGTTACAGAAATTGCCTAGTTAGGGGGTGATTACTTGCTTTAACAATGGAACCTGAAATGGCCCCAACTAGATTGCTGCAAGCTGGCTTCTGACAGTGATCTCATACGCAGGTTTTTCTGTAAGTTCATACCCTTAGTTTTTACGGGTTTTTTTTTGTTAGTTTATTTGTTGGTTATTCTATGAGACGCTCCACCACAGTTTGGAGGTTGCCTCTCCGGTGTTTGGAAAGAAAAATAAGAAAAAGGTAGACTGTGTTGCTACTTTTCGAAATGGTCATGTTAATAATATAAATTACTGTTATTATGTAAGTGTTGTATTTCTATTGATTGCATGTTCAGCTCTCGATTCTTCCATTTTATTGTGCTGGTGTATTGGAAGTGCATTTGACTACACGCTTTTGTTGTTATTTGCCAACTTTCCCGCTTATCCTCCACAAGGCATTGGTTAATGACTTCCTCTGTGTTACATACTCTTTTCCCATCTAACCATAGCTCTTGCTTTAAGATGACCTCATGGAATGTGGGAGGGCTCAATACACCCATAATGAGAAAACGGGTCTATTCATATTCGAAAAGACTCAAGGTACAAATAGCATTTTTACAAGAGACTGATAAAGTCAAATATTTACCTTTTAACATAAGCTATTTACTAATACCGTGAAGCCGTAATGGCCACTAAACCACGTGCACGTGCTACACACTTTGTACGCTATTTGCGTACAAAGACCTCGCAAGTGGCACGCAAGTTACGTACACACGCTGCGCTGGGTGTACGGAATACACACAGCGAGCGTACACACAGTCAATAACTTTTTTAAACCTTAAACACAGAGTATGCTTATACTGTAAACCTTAGTTCTGAGATACTGCAATGATGTAACACTGGTTAACCTTGTTATTAAGCAAGCTGTTTGAGCGATTGAGATGCTCAGAAACCCTTAGTAATAAATGGTGAAACACACAATACTTGGTAAGGTTCCAACACCTTCTTAGTAAATTTTTAGTATGTAAAAGGGGAAAAACAGTTACAGCTTATACACTACAAACCTAACATTAATAACTAAACAGAATAACATGAAACAAATATAAAACAATGGCGAACGATCGCAAACACAAGTACACAGAATTGAGAATGAATGGCATACACAAAAGGTAACAAAGTGGCTACAGAGAACATACCATACGTGGGAACACTCGCTTGCGCAACCCGGATCCAGTCCTCCAATTATCAGCTAGATAAATGTTGATGAGAGAGAGTACTGGCCGGTTAGGGAACAGTGGCCTTTATATACACACCCTACAGTACAATACAATGGTCCCTACAATCTCATTGTCCATTGGACACAGGAATGTGTCTCTGCATTATAACAAAAGGTCATAGGTGGATTCGAACAGGTGGGCTGTGACTATTTCAAACTGCTCAGGTGGGAGGTATCCTCAGGATTCCCGCCACATGGATAATGAACTGCAAATACAGTAGATGTCTGTAAACTACTTTTAAACAAAACTATACGCAGAAGCGAACAATCTCTTCCTAACCAACACCGGAATGTTTCTAATAAAATACTCTATATCTGGGTACTAAACACCACCGTTCAGCCTTTGCCTGACCCTTCGTATCATGCAAAGAGGAATCCCCATGTCCACGAACCATTTACACTAAACATACTTGCAGACATTATTAAGGGGAATATCATCTACAAAACACACTATATGAGTTAACTATACTATAAACGAGTGGCCCGCTACAAGCTCACAAACTCTACCGTAAATACGCATATCACGCGCGTAATCGCCGGAGCGAGTTTACGCAATTTGCGGACATGTGCACGCACGGCAGACTGAATGCACGAGCAGCGGGCATGTGCATTGGGTTAGTACAAGGCATTGTGAGTCACGATATTTTTCGACTTTGACAAGACACAATGGAGGGCTGGGGATGACTCTACCCTAAGAGATAGGTAGATTCAGGAATGTATAATAGCCCCTTTTATATCTAACACTAGAGGTGTAGCCATCATTCTAAGTCGCAACCTTCATTATCATATTATTGATCAATATTTGGACCCGGGAGGTCGTGTCATTCTGATGGATATCAATATTTCAAACACTAGATATACACTTAAATATCTATGCACCTAATAATCCAATGGCCTTTTTCATTGAATTATCACAATACTTGCCTCAAAGAGACACACCTAGTCTTATAGTAGAAGGAGATTTTAACACTGTGGAAGATCCACAAATTGATAAATCTCCTCCTCCAGCTTCTCCACATTCTAGCGTATGGCAAATTCTTAATAAATTCAGATCATCTCAGAATCTTGTAGAACCTTGTTGCATACTTAACCCAACTGATAGGTCTTACACCAATCTCTCCGCTGTCCATAGAACTCTTTCAAGAATCGATTAGGTTTTAATTTCCGACTCATTGCTCTTTCCAGTCCAGGAGACGTCTTTGGGGGACATAGTGATTTAGGGTCATGCCCCAGTCAGTATAGAAATTTCTTATCATTCACCAACTTCTTTCTCTCATATGTGGCGATTTCTGGTATATTTAGCACGTTCAGATGATTTAAAAAATGTTCTAAACCATAAATGGAATGAGTTTGCGGATGATAATATATCACATTTGGATGGTCCAATATTATTTTGGGAAACATCTAAGGTGGTCATGAGGTTCCATATAATTGGCTATGTTTCTGCAAAATGCAAGGAAGAAAGAGCTACATTCCAAACCATTCAAAAGGCAATGACAGGAGCCTTCCAAATGTACTGTATGCGGAACATCCTAATGATGATAATTTTGTATTGTACAAACAAGCTTCTCGTCTTGTGGAAACATCTTTTATCTCAATCCAAGCATAAAATAGATCATACAAAAAACAAATACTTTAGGTGGGGAAACAAATCAGGCAAACTATTAGCTCATATGTCTAGAGTGGGTCGCACAAGAAACTTTGTTCATGTGATTAAGAATTCCTCAAATGGGGATTTGTATATCCAAAACTCCTCCATAATAACTCAATTTAATTCATTTTATGAACAGTTGTAATGATCTAAACCAATAGATGTAATGCTACAAGATGACCTTTTTAACAAGGCACACTTATCCAAATTGTCTATTGATCAAATAAATAAGCTAGAGCGTGACATTTCTTTGGAGAAATTACAAGATACTATTTCAGGCTTGACGGCTAATAAGGCTACTGGTCCGGATGGTTTCACGAGTGAATATTTAAAATTGCTTCAACTAGAAATTAACCCAATCTTGCTAGATCTCTATCATTTAATACATAGTTCTCTATAGTTTAATACAGTATCCTACATTTAACACGTCCCATACAATCTTTTTGCCCAAACCAAATAAAGACCCTCAATTGGTTTCATCCTACCGACCAATTACTTTATTAAACCTTGATTTTAAAATACTGCAAAAATAATGGCTAATAGGTTGTAATCCATTCTGACAGATCTACTAACTCCCAACTAACTCGGGTTTGTAAGAGGTCAGCATTCCGTTAAGGGCATTCGAATGGCTATAGCTGCCACAATTATCTTGGTACAGGATGTAAAGTCGACCAATTTATTATTAAGTCTAGATACCCAAAAGGCCTTTGATACTGGACTATGGCCACATCTCTACGAAACTCACGCGCAGAGCATTCGGACAATATTTTATTGGCCTGATTATTATTATTCTCCTTTATTTATATGGCACCACAAGGGTTCCGCAGCACCCAATTACAGAGTACATAAACAAATAATCAAACAGGAAAACAGCAACTTACAGTTGATGACAGTATAGGACAAGTATAGGGTAAATGAACATAGTTACATGAGCAGATGACACTGGAAAAAGTATCAGGTGGCAGAAGACTGCTGGATTTGGTGCAGTTGAAGATTATTAAAGTAAGAAAGGATAAGCACATGAGGGAAGAGGGCCCTGCTCGTGAGAGCTTACATTCTAAAAGGGGAGGGGTAGACAGACAGGGGTGACACAGATGGGGTACATAGAGAGCGTAGAACAGAGGGTTAGGATGAGATTTGGCTGGGTTTGGTGAAGAAGTGGGTCTTGAGAGCCCATTTAAAGTTTTGTAGAGCGGTGGAGAGTCTGAGGGTGAGAGGTAGGAAATTCCAGAGAAGTGGTGGGAGGAAGTAATCCGTAGGCAGGACAGTCGGCGTGCATTAGCAGAGCAAAGAGGACGGGTGGGAGTGTAAAGGGAGATAAGGTCAGAGATGTAGATGGGAGAGGAGTGGGTGAGGTCTTTGTTGTTATGGTTCCCCAAGGATGATTCTACTTCTCAATGGACAGAACGAGGAGATGAAGTGGTGATGTATAGGGGCACTAGACAGGGGTGTCCCATATCTTCCCTACTATTTAACCTATCATTGGACCCTCTTCTTAGATTAATTCAGCAAAACTTTCACATTTAAGGTATTAAAGTAGGATCTAGGGAGATTAAAGCCACGGCATTTGCTAATGATATGTTGATATATTTGTCTGATTCTAAATCCTCAATACCACACTTGTCTTTGATGCAGGATTTTGGAGCTATATCAGGCCTTCAAATCAACCCTGACAAATCTGTGGCATTGTATCTAAGGCCAGGAAATACTCATCCATCTTGGCATTTAACTGTACCTTTTACATGGGCTAAAAAACACTTCTCTTACTTAGGTGTATTGGTTTCCAAAAATCCCTCTACTCTTTACAAATTGAACACATCTAGGGCTATTACCTCAATGGTTAGGGACCTAGAGGGGTGGCGTCATCTCCAGCTCTCCTACTTGGGCAGAGGTAGTCTGCTTAAAATGATCTCTTTCCCAGGTTGCTATATTTACTCCAATCGCTACCGGTGTTACTCGCCAAAGACGACACAAAAAAAAAAAAAAATGAATTCGGCAATTGTGAAATTTATATGGAATCAAAACGACACAGGATAGGTCCGTTCAGACTCCAACAACCTACATGTAACGGAGGTATTAACTTTCCCAATTTAACTCATTACAACCATGCTGCTCTGTTACACCACCTCCGTGATTGGCTGCATAATTCCAGCATCTACACTGATCCAGTTTTAGAGCAAAACTTTTAGCAAAATATTAATTTAGTTTCTTTTCTTCATATTCATGACCAAGAGTTACCTGAAGGATTATGAGATAATCCGTTACTTTAGACCACTCATAAATTATGGCATATATTGAGACACAAAAAAGGCTTAAAACGCACACCACACTCTTTTCCTTCCACTAACTGCTAACCCAGACTTTCAGATGTGCCAAGCAGTTAATCCTTTTTTGCTATGGTCGTCTAGAGGGGCAGGTTCCATTGGATGTTTTGTAGATAGATCTAAAAGGCTTCTCACATTCCCTGAGGTGGTAGAAAAGTATGATTTCATGTCTACCTTCCCTTTTGCCTTTTGTCAGACTCAACATTATGTGAGTAAAGTTATCCGTAATTTCTCTGACGGGGACTGGAACAAATCATTGGATACATTTTTATCCTACCACCCCTGACTACAAAGCAATTTCTAAACTCTATACCATACTAAGAGATTAGATTGATTATGATAACATACGGTCTGGGTTACCACAATGGCGGCAACACTTTCCTGATATAACAGTGGATATGTTGCTAGCTCATATAGGGAGTTATTCCTGAACATTCATCATAGAACATATTAGTCCTCATAGGGGATATTTGATGGGCTCTTCTTCCTCACCTCAATGTTATAGATGTCAAGAAAATAACGCAGATTTATACCATTGTCTATGGTCCTGCCCAAAAGTTAGGCCATCCTGGCTTAAATTTTATAGATATGCAATAGATAATTTGGTTACATACCATTCACCCCAGAATGAGCTATTTTCAGGATTTTGCCTCAAGGTCAACAAGTGTCCAGAGGTTGCCGCAAATTAGTATTAATTTTAAGTTCAGCAGCTAAGAAGACCATTTTGCAAGTATGGAACCAACCAGGAACACCCCCATTTACCCTATTTAAAGAAAAAGTATTTTATTTATTTCGAATGGATTGGTTAGAGGCATCAGTAGATAAAAAATCCGGAGTGGCTAAATTTTTTGAATTCTGGGAAAGTTATATTTCAATCCTTCCTGACCAGACTAAACTTTTACTTGTCAAATGCTTTTCGACAACTGCATGGTATTTAACAAGATTGATAGATAACGAACTACCAATATAAAGTGGGGATTTGTTTACCTATTCATTTATTTTTTTCTTTATTTTCCTTTATTCTGTTTGGGGTCTCGCACGGTGTGTCCTGTGTCCTATATTTCTTCTACATTTCTACGTGATAATTACTAAATTGTTCATGTGTGGACTGGTGAGCTCAATGGGAATGTTGCATTCTTTCTATGATAATCCACTGTTGATATTACACGAGATTAACTATATTTATATTAGAGATGTGCACCGGAAATTTTTTGGGTTTTGTGTTTTGGTTTTGGATTCGGTTCCGCGGCCATGTTTTGGATTCGGACGCGTTTTGACAATACCTCCCTTAAAATTTTGTCGGATTCAGGTGTGTTTTGGACTCGGGTGTTTTTTTTTTTTCAAAAAACCGTCAAAAACAGCTTAAATCATAGAATTTGGGGGTAATTTTGATCCTATAGTATTATTAACATCGATAACCATAATTTCCACTCATTTCCAGTCTATTCTGAACACCTCACAATATTTTTAGTCCTAAAATTTGCACTGAGGTCACTGGATGACTAAGCTAAGAGACCCAAGTGGGCGGCACAAACACCTGGCCCATCTAGGAGTGACACTGCAGTGTCAGACAAGATGGCACTTAAAAAAATTGTGCCCAAACATCACATGATGCAAAGATAAATAAAAAAAAGGAGGTGCAAGATGGAATTGTCCTTGGGCCCTCCCACCCACCCTTATGTTGTATAAACAGGACATGCACACTTTAACAAACCCATCACTTCAGCTACAGGGTCTGCCACACAACTGTGGTTGAAATGACTGGTTGGTTTGGACCCCCACCAATCTCTTTCTCAAACTGGCTCTACAGAGGCAAGATGTCCACCTCATTATCCTCTGAATCCTCACCCCTTTCACTGTGTACACCCCCCTCCTCACAGAGTATTAATTCATCCCCACTGTAATCCACCATCTCACGTCCCTGTGTACTTTCTGGAGGCAATTGCTGGTGAATGTCTCCACGGAGGTATTGATTATAATTCATTTTGATGAACATCGTCTTCTCCACATTTTGTGGAAGTAACCTCGTACGCCGATCGCTGACAAGGTGACCGGCTGCACTAAACACTCTTTCGGAGTACACACTGCAGGGGGGGCAACTCAGGTAAAATAAAGCCAGTTTGTGCAAGGACCTCCAAATTGCCTCTTTTTCCTGCCAGTATACATATGGACTGTCCGATGGTGTTCTTTCAATGGCGACAGAATCATATGCAGTGACAGCAGACGACATGTCAGTAATTGTTTGCAGGTCCTTCAGTCCGGACCAGATGTCAGCACTCGCTCCAGACCGCCCTGCATCACCGCCAATGGGTGGGCTTGGAATTCCTAGCCTTTTCCTCGCAGCCCCAGTTGCAGGAGAATGTGAAGGAGGAGCGGTTGACGGGTCACGTTCCACTTGAGTTGACAAGTGTCTCACCAGCAGGTCTTTAAACCTCTGCAGACTTGTGTCTGCCGGAAAGAGATATAACGTAGGCTTTAAACCTAGGATCGAGCACAGTGGCCAAAATGTAGTGCTCTGATTTCAACAGATTGACCACCCGTGAATCCTAGTTAAGCGAAAGAAGGGCTCCATCCACAAGTCCCACATGCCTAGCGGAATCGCTCAGTTTTAGCTCCTCCTTCAATCTCTCCAGCTGCTTCTGCAAAAGCCTGATGAGGGGAATGACCTGACTCAGGCTGGCAGTGTCTGAACTGACTTCACGTGTGGCAAGTTTAAAGAGTTGCAGAACCTTGCACATCGTTGAAATCATTCTCCACTGCGCTTGAGTCAGGTGCATTCCCCCTCCTTTGCCTATATAATAGGCAGATGTATAGGCTTGAATGGCCTTTTGCTGCTCCTCCATCCTCTGAAGCATATAGAGGGTTTAATTCCACCTCGTTACCACCTCTTGCTTCAGATGATGGCGGGGCAGGTACAGGAGTGTTTGCTGGTGCTCCAGTCTTCGGCACACGGTGGCTGAATGCCGAAAGTGGCCCGCAATTCTTCGGGCCACTGACAGCATCTCTTGCACGCCCCTGTCATTTTTTTAAAATTCTGCACCACCAAATTCAATGTATGTGCAAAACATGGGAAGTGCTGGAATTTTCCCACATGTAATGCACGCACAATATTGGTGGCGTTGACCGATGTCACAAATCCCCAGAAGAGTCCAGTTGGGGTAAGACATTCTGCGATGATGTTCCACAGTTTCCGTAAGAGGTTGTCAGCTGTGTGCCTCTTGTGGAAAGCGGTGATACAAAGCGTAGCCTGCATAGGAACGAGTTGGCGTTTGCGAGCTGCTGCTACAGGTGCCACTGCTGCTGTTGCTGCGGAAGGCAATACATCTACCCAGTGGGCTGTCACAGTCATATAGTCCTGAGTGTGCCCTGCTCCACATGTTCATGGTTAAGTGGACATTGGGCACCACGTAATTTTTTAGGACACTGGTGAGTCTTTCTGATGTCTGTGTACATTCTCTATATCGCCTGCTTAGAGAAGTGAAACCTAGATGGTATTTGGTACCGGGGACACACTACCTCAAGAAATTCTCTAAGTCCCTGTGAATAATGCCGGATACCGGATGTACGTCTAACACCAACACAGCTGCCAAGGCCTGAGTTATCCGCTTTGCAACAGGATGACTGCTGTGATATTTCATCATCCTTGCAAAGGACTGTTGGACAGTCAATTGCTTACTGGAAGTAGTACAAGTGGTCTTCTGACTTCCTCTCTGGGACGATGATCGACTCCCAGCAACAACAGCAGCGCCAGCAGCAGTAGGCGTTACACTCAAGGATCCATTGGAGGAATCCCAGTCAGGAGAGGACTCGTCAGACTTGCCAGTGACATGGCCTGCAGGACTATTGGTATTCCTGTCTAAGGAGGAAATTGACACTGAGGAAGTTGGTGGTGTGGTTTGCAGGAGCTTGGATACAAGAGGAAGGGATTTAGTTGTCAGTGGACTACTTCCGCTGTCACCCAAAGTTTTTGAACTTGTCAATGACTTCTGATGAATGCACTCCAGGTGACGTATAAGGGAGGATGTTCCTAGGTGGTTAACATCCTTACCCTTACTTATTACAGCTTGACAAAGGCAACACACGGCTTGACACCTGTTGTCTGCATTTCTATTAAAATAATTCCACACCGAAGGTGATTTTTTTTGTAATTTGACCAGGCATGTCAATGGCCATATTCATCCCATGGACTGCAGGTGTCTCCCCGGGTGCCTGACTTAAAGAAACCACCTCACCATCAGAATCCTCCTTGTCAATTTCCTCCTCAGCGCCAGCAACACCCATATCCTCATCTTGGTGTACTTCAACAGTGACATCTTCAATTTGACTATCAGGAACTGGACTGTGGGTGCTCCTTCCAACACTTCCAGGGGGCGTGCAAATGGTGGAAGGAGCCACCTCTTCCCGTCCAGTGTTGGGAAGGTCAGGCATCGCAACCAACACAATTGGGGATTTGCGAATTAGAAAAACGCACAGTTCTTTGCTGTGCTTTTGCCATCTTAACTCTTTCAGTTTTCTAGCGGGAGGATGAGTGCTTCCATCCTTATGTGAAGCTGAACCACTAGCCATGAACATAGGCCATGGCCTCAGCCGTTCCTTGCCACTCCGTGTCGTAAATGGCATATTGGCAAGTTTACGCTTCTCCTCAGATGCTTTTAATTTAGATTGTGGGGTCATTTTACTGAACTTTTTTTGGGGATTTTACATGCTCTCTACTATGACATTGGGCATCGGCCTTGGCAAACAACATTGATGGCATTGAATCGTCTCTGCCATGACTAGTGGCAGCAGCTTCAGCACTAGGTAGAAGTGGATCTTGATCTTTCCCTATTTCACCCTCCACATTTTTGTTTTCCATTCTTTAATGTGTGGAATTATATGCCAGTAATATTATATCAACAGCAATGGCCTACTGTACTGTACAACTTTATACTGTTGGTCACCAAAATGCTGCACTGTAAATCTATATATACACGGTTTACAAAAATGCAGCACAGATATGGAATGGATACTTGCAGTGACACAGAGCTGCAAGATACAGCAATGGCCTACTGTACAACTATATTCTGTTGGTCACCAAAATGCAGCACACTGAGCACAGATATTTGCAGCACACTGAGCACAGATATTTGCAGCACACTGAGCACAGATATGGAGCTTTTCAGGCAGAGAACGTAGATATTTGCAGCACACTGAGCATAGATATTTGCAGCACACTGAGCACAGATATTTGCAGCACACTGAGCACAGATATGGAGCTTTTCAGGCAGATGCACGAGTGAAAATGGCGGCAACGCGCTGCTCTTTATATAAAATACGAATCTCGCAAGAATCCGACAGCGGGATGATGACATTCGGCCGCGTTCGGGTTAACCGAGCAAGGCGGGAAGATCCGAGGCTTCCTCGGAACCGTGTAAAATAGGTGAAGTTCGGGGGGGGAGGGGTCGGATCTCGACGAACCGAACCCGCTCATCTCTAATTTATATGCACATCTTTGTTACACATACAATGGAAATATTTGTTCTATGGGATGTATGCTACTAAGTCTCTAATAAAAATATTTAATAAAAAATAATAAAGAAAAGAAAGCATTTACTACCCTCTTCGTCTGTACTTAGTTTTATTGTTTAAAGTGATTCTTACTAAACTTTGAAACTGCATGCCCTAGTGCATATAATGTTTGGCTTAATTTATATTTTCCTTTGTCTTACATCAGTAATGACATTTGGGACTTATTAGGAAGAGTATTGGTTTGTTGTTTTAATGATTAAGATGCACTCATGCTGAACATGCAAGGTTTCAAATAATCCCTTTCTACATTTATATTATTTACAGTATAATGATATTTTGTTGTATTACAGATGTAGCCATGCTCAATTCACTGCGATTCAACATGCTGCATGGTGTGCCAGGCTGTGACTGCTTTAGGAATCAATGGAGCTATCACCGCCTGCGACTAGTCGCAGCCTGGCTTGCCATCCAGCATGCCATGTTGCAGTAAGATGAGCATGGCTACATGTGTATAGCTTGTCCTACATAGAAGAGTTTTAGTGTCACCTCTGATTGGGAAACAATGTACAGTGGCCCCTTTTCAGTAGTCATCGTTACTGATATGCGATCGCATTTCCTCTAGAGATGAGCGGGTTCGGTTTCTCTGAATCCGAACCCGCCCGAACTTCATGTTTTTTTTCACGGGTCCGAGCGACTCGGATCTTCCCGCCTTGCTCGGTTAACCCGAGCGCGCCCGAACGTCATCATGACGCTGTCGGATTCTCGCGAGGCTCGGATTCTATCGCGAGACTCGGATTCTATATAAGGAGCCGCGCGTCGCCGCCATTTTCACACGTGCATTGAGATTGATAGGGAGAGGACGTGGCTGGCGTCCTCTCCATTTAGATTAGGGTTGAGAGAGAGAGAGAGAGATTGACCTGAGGCTGTGATACTGTAGAAGAGAGTGCAGAGTTTAGTGACTGACGACCACAGTGACCACCAGACAGTGCAGTTGTTTGTTTTATTTAATATATCCGTTCTCTGCCTGAAAAAAACGATACACACAGTGACTCAGTCACATACCATATCTGTGTGCACTGCTCAGCCCAGTGTGCTGCATCAATGTATATATATATATCTGACTGTGCTCAGCTCACACAGCTTATAATTGTGGGGGAGACTGGGGAGCACTGCAGTGCCAGTTATAGGTTATAGCAGGAGCCAGGAGTACATAATATTATATTAAAATTAAACAGTGCACACTTTTGCTGCAGGAGTGCCACTGCCAGTGTGACTAGTGACCAGTGACCTGACCACCAGTATATATAATATTAGTAGTATACTATCTCTTTATCAACCAGTCTATATTAGCAGCAGACACAGTACAGTGCGGTAGTTCACGGCTGTGGCTACCTCTGTGTCGGCACTCGGCAGCCCGTCCATAATTGTATATACCACCTAACCGTGGTTTTTTTTTCTTTCTTTATAGTCATACTAGTTACGAGTATACTATCTCTTTATCAACCAGTCTATATTAGCAGCAGACACAGTACAGTGCGGTAGTTCACGGCTGTGGCTACCTCTGTGTCGGCACTCGGCAGCCCGTCCATAATTGTATATACCACCTAACCGTGGTTTTTTTTTCTTTCTTTATACATACATACTAGTTACGAGTATACTATCTCTTTATCAACCAGTCTATATTAGCAGCAGACACAGTACAGTGCGGTAGTTCACGGCTGTGGCTACCTCTGTGTCGGCACTCGGCAGCCCGTCCATAATTGTATATACCACCTAACCGTGGTTTTTTTTTCTTTCTTTATACATACATACTAGTTACGAGTATACTATCTCTTTATCAACCAGTCTATATATTAGCAGCAGACACAGTACAGTGCGGTAGTTCACGGCTGTGGCTACCTCTGTGTCGGCACTCGGCAGCCCATCCATAATTGTATATACCACCTAACCGTGGTTTTTTTTTCTTTCTTTAAACATACATACTAGTTACGAGTATACTATCTCTTTATCAACCAGTCTATATATTAGCAGCAGACACAGTACAGTGCGGTAGTTCACGGCTGTGGCTACCTCTGTGTCGGCACTCGGCAGCCCGTCCATAATTGTATATACCACCTAACCGTGGTTTTTTTTTCTTTCTTTATACATACATACTAGTTACGAGTATACTATCTCTTTATCAACCAGTCTATATATTAGCAGCAGACACAGTACAGTGCGGTAGTTCACGGCTGTGGCTACCTCTGTGTCGGCACTCGGCAGCCCGTCCATAATTGTATATATCACCTAACCGTGGTTTTTTTTTCTTTCTTTATACATACATACTAGTTACGAGTATACTATCTCTTTATCAACCAGTCTATATATTAGCAGCAGACACAGTACAGTGCGGTAGTTCACGGCTGTGGCTACCTCTGTGTCGGCACTCGGCAGCCCGTCCATAATTGTATATACCACCTAACCGTGGTTTTTTTTTCTTTCTTTATACATACATACTAGTTACGAGTATACTATCTCTTTATCAACCAGTCTATATATTAGCAGCAGACACAGTACAGTGCGGTAGTTCACGGCTGTGGCTACCTCTGTGTCGGCACTCGGCAGCCCGTCCATAATTGTATATACCACCTAACCGTGGTTTTTTTTTCTTTCTTTATACATACATACTAGTTACGAGTATACTATCTCTTTATCAACCAGTCTATATATTAGCAGCAGACACAGTACAGTGCGGTAGTTCACGGCTGTGGCTACCTCTGTGTCGGCACTCGGCAGCCCGTCCATAATTGTATATACCACCTAACCGTGGTTTTTTTTTCTTTCTTTATACATACATACTAGTTACGAGTATACTATCTCTTTATCAACCAGTCTATATATTAGCAGCAGACACAGTACAGTGCGGTAGTTCACGGCTGTGGCTACCTCTGTGTCGGCACTCGGCAGCCCGTCCATAATTGTATATACCACCTAACCGTGGTTTTTTTTTCTTTCTTTATACATACATACTAGTTACGAGTATACTATCTCTTTATCAACCAGTCTATATATTAGCAGCAGACACAGTACAGTGCGGTAGTTCACGGCTGTGGCTACCTCTGTGTCGGCACTCGGCAGCCCGTCCATAATTGTATATACCACCTAACCGTGGTTTTTTTTTCTTTCTTTATACATACATACTAGTTACGAGTATACTATCTCTTTATCAACCAGTCTATATATTAGCAGCAGACACAGTACAGTGCGGTAGTTCACGGCTGTGGCTACCTCTGTGTCGGCACTCGGCAGCCCGTCCATAATTGTATATACCACCTAACCGTGGTTTTTTTTTCTTTCTTTATACATACATACTAGTTACGAGTATACTATCTCTTTATCAACCAGTCTATAGATTAGCAGCAGACACAGTACAGTGCGGTAGTTCACGGCTGTGGCTACCTCTGTGTCGGCACTCGGCAGCCCGTCCATAATTGTATATACCACCTAACCGTGGTTTTTTTTTCTTTCTTTATACATACATACTAGTTACGAGTATACTATCTCTTTATCAACCAGTCTATATATTAGCAGCAAACACAGTACAGTGCGGTAGTTCACGGCTGTGGCTACCTCTGTGTCGGCACTCGGCAGCCCGTCCATAATTGTATACTAGTATCCAATCCATCCATCTCCATTGTTTACCTGAGGTGCCTTTTAGTTGTGCCTATTAAAATATGGAGAACAAAAATGTTGAGGTTCCAAAATTAGGGAAAGATCAAGATCCACTTCCACCTCGTGCTGAAGCTGCTGCCACTAGTCATGGCCGAGACGATGAAATGCCAGCAACGTCGTCTGCCAAGGCCGATGCCCAATGTCATAGTACAGAGCATGTCAAATCCAAAACACCAAATATCAGTAAAAAAAGGACTCCAAAACCTAAAATAAAATTGTCGGAGGAGAAGCGTAAACTTGCCAATATGCCATTTACCACACGGAGTGGCAAGGAACGGCTGAGGCCCTGGCCTATGTTCATGGCTAGTGGTTCAGCTTCACATGAGGATGGAAGCACTCAGCCTCTCGCTAGAAAAATGAAAAGACTAAAGCTGGCAAAAGCAGTAGCACCGCAAAGAACTGTGCGTTCTTCGAAATCCCAAATCCACAAGGAGAGTCCGACTCCAATTGTGTCGGTTGCGATGCCTGACCTTCCCAACACTGGACGTGAAGAGCATGCGCCTTCCACCATTTGCACGCCCCCTGCAAGTGATGTAAGGAGCACCCGCAGTCCAGTTCCTGATAGTCAGATTGAAGATGTCAGTGTTGAAGTACACCAGGATGAGGAGGATATGGGTGTTGCTGGCGCTGGGGAGGAAATTGACCAGGAGGATTCTGATGGTGAGGTGGTTTGTTTAAGTCAGGCACCCGGGGAGACACCTGTTGTCCGTGGTAGGAATATGGCCGTTGACATGCCTGGTGAAAATACCAAAAAAATCAGCTCTTCGGTGTGGAAGTATTTCACCAGAAATGCGGACAACAGGTGTCAAGCCGTGTGTTCCCTTTGTCAAGCTGTAATAAGTAGGGGTAAGGACGTTAACCACCTCGGAACATCCTCCCTTATACGTCACCTGCAGCGCATTCATAATAAGTCAGTGACAAGTTCAAAAACTTTGGGTGACAGCGGAAGCAGTCCACTGACCAGTAAATCCCTTCCTCTTGTAACCAAGCTCACGCAAACCACCCCACCAACTCCCTCAGTGTCAATTTCCTCCTTCCCCAGGAATGCCAATAGTCCTGCAGGCAATGTCACTGGCAATTCTGACGAGTCCTCTCCTGCCTGGGATTCCTCCGATGCATCCTTGCGTGTAACGCCTACTGCTGCTGGCGCTGCTGTTGTTGCTGCTGGGAGTCGATGGTCATCCCAGAGGGGAAGTCGTAAGCCCACTTGTACTACTTCCAGTAAGCAATTGACTGTTCAACAGTCCTTTGCGAGGAAGATGAAATATCACAGCAGTCATCCTGCTGCAAAGCGGATAACTGAGGCCTTGACAACTATGTTGGTGTTAGACGTGCGTCCGGTATCCGCCGTTAGTTCACAGGGAACTAGACAATTTATTGAGGCAGTGTGCCCCCGTTACCAAATACCATCTAGGTTCCACTTCTCTAGGCAGGCGATACCGAGAATGTACACGGACGTCAGAAAAAGACTCACCAGTGTCCTAAAAAATGCAGTTGTACCCAATGTCCACTTAACCACGGACATGTGGACAAGTGGAGCAGGGCAGGGTCAGGACTATATGACTGTGACAGCCCACTGGGTAGATGTATGGACTCCCGCCGCAAGAACAGCAGCGGCGGCACCAGTAGCAGCATCTCGCAAACGCCAACTCTTTCCTAGGCAGGCTACGCTTTGTATCACCGCTTTCCAGAATACGCACACAGCTGAAAACCTCTTACGGCAACTGAGGAAGATCATCGCGGAATGGCTTACCCCAATTGGACTCTCCTGTGGATTTGTGGCATCGGACAACGCCAGCAATATTGTGTGTGCATTAAATATGGGCAAATTCCAGCACGTCCCATGTTTTGCACATACCTTGAATTTGGTGGTGCAGAATTTTTTAAAAAACGACAGGGGCGTGCAAGAGATGCTGTCGGTGGCCAGAAGAATTGCGGGACACTTTCGGCGTACAGGCACCACGTACAGAAGACTGGAGCACCACCAAAAACTACTGAACCTGCCCTGCCATCATCTGAAGCAAGAAGTGGTAACGAGGTGGAATTCAACCCTCTATATGCTTCAGAGGTTGGAGGAGCAGCAAAAGGCCATTCAAGCCTATACAATTGAGCACGATATAGTAGGTGGAATGCACCTGTCTCAAGCGCAGTGGAGAATGATTTCAACGTTGTGCAAGGTTCTGATGCCCTTTGAACTTGCCACACGTGAAGTCAGTTCAGACACTGCCAGCCTGAGTCAGGTCATTCCCCTCATCAGGCTTTTGCAGAAGAAGCTGGAGACATTGAAGGAGGAGCTAACACGGAGCGATTCCGCTAGGCATGTGGGACTTGTGGATGGAGCCCTTCTTTCGCTTAACAAGGATTCACGGGTGGTCAATCTGTTGAAATCAGAGCACTACATTTTGGCCACCGTGCTCGATCCTAGATTTAAAGCCTACCTTGGATCTCTCTTTCCGGCAGACACAAGTCTGCTGGGGTTGAAAGACCTGCTGGTGACAAAATTGTCAAGTCAAGCGGAACGCGACCTGTCAACATCTCCTCCTTCACATTCTCCCGCAACTGGGGGTGCGAGGAAAAGGCTCAGAATTCCGAGCCCACCCGCTGGCGGTGATGCAGGGCAGTCTGGAGCGACTGCTGATGCTGACATCTGGTCCGGACTGAAGGACCTGACAACGATTACGGACATGTCGTCTACTGTCACTGCATATGATTCTCTCAACATTGATAGAATGGTGGAGGATTATATGAGTGACCGCATCCAAGTAGGCACGTCACACAGTCCGTACTTATACTGGCAGGAAAAAGAGGCAATTTGGAGGCCCTTGCACAAACTGGCTTTATTCTACCTAAGTTGCCCTCCCACAAGTGTGTACTCCGAAAGAGTGTTTAGTGCCGCCGCTCACCTTGTCAGCAATCGGCGTACGAGGTTACATCCAGAAAATGTGGAGAAGATGATGTTCATTAAAATGAATTATAATCAATTCCTCCGCGGAGACATTGACCAGCAGCAATTGCCTCCACAAAGTACACAGGGAGCTGAGATGGTGGATTCCAGTGGGGACGAATTGATAATCTGTGAGGAGGGGGATGTACACGGTGATATATCGGAGGGTGATGATGAGGTGGACATCTTGCCTCTGTAGAGCCAGTTTGTGCAAGGAGAGATTAATTGCTTCTTTTTTTGGGGGGGTCCAAACCAACCCGTCATATCAGTCACAGTCGTGTGGCAGACCCTGTCACTGAAATGATGGGTTGGTTAAAGTGTGCATGTCCTGTTTTGTTTATACAACATAAGGGTGGGTGGGAGGGCCCAAGGACAATTCCATCTTGCACCTCTTTTTTCTTTTCTTTTTCTTTGCGTCATGTGCTGTTTGGGGAGGGTTTTTTGGAAGGGACATCCTGCGTGACACTGCAGTGCCACTCCTAGATGGGCCCGGTGTTTGTGTCGGCCACTAGGGTCGCTTATCTTACTCACACAGCTACCTCATTGCGCCTCTTTTTTTCTTTGCGTCATGTGCTGTTTGGGGAGGGTTTTTTGGAAGGGACATCCTGCGTGACACTGCAGTGACACTCCTAGATGGGCCCGGTGTTTGTGTCGGCCACTAGGGTCGCTTATCTTACTCACACAGCTACCTCATTGCGCCTCTTTTTTTCTTTGCGTCATGTGCTGTTTGGGGAGGGTTTTTTGGAAGGGACATCCTGCGTGACACTGCAGTGCCACTCCTAGATGGGCCCGGTGTTTGTGTCGGCCACTAGGGTCGCTAATCTTACTCACACAGCTACCTCATTGCGCCTCTTTTTTTCTTTGCGTCATGTGCTGTTTGGGGAGGGTTTTTTGGAAGGGCCATCCTGCGTGACACTGCAGTGCCACTCCTAGATGGGCCCGGTGTTTGTGTCGGCCACTAGGGTCGCTTATCTTACTCACACAGCGACCTCGGTGCAAATTTTAGGACTAAAAATAATATTGTGAGGTGTGAGGTATTCAGAATAGACTGAAAATGAGTGGAAATTATGGTTTTTGAGGTTAATAATACTTTGGGATCAAAATGACCGCCAAATTCTATGATTTAAGCTGTTTTTTAGGTTTTTTGGAAAAAAACACCCGAATCCAAAACACACCCGAATCCGACAAAAAAAATTCGGTGAGGTTTTGCCAAAACGCGGTCGAACCCAAAACACGGCCGCGGAACCGAACCCAAAACCAAAACCCAAAACCCGAAAAATTTCCGGCGCTCATCTCTAATTTCCTCGCTAAGTTCTGCACTGTGCCCATACTGCATATGCAGGGGCCGAGGAACTGCGATCGCATCTCACTATGCAAATGCCTCTGCCTTATGGAGGAATAGGCAGAGGCATTCATAGGGAGGTGGCACGGCATTGCAGGGGCTGCGACTCGTCTTTGGGTGGGTCAACTGAAATGGGGGCAAGTTTTGAGGGCCAGATGTCACACACAGCTGCTGTGAACCAAAAATTGGCTGCATTGTATCTGTCTTGGCAGCCTGGCTATGTAGACAGGGGGGCTTCTACAAATCAGCGATGTGATCGCAATTTCATTGCAATCGCATAGCAGTCCAGGTATTTGCCTGCTGGGTGGCCCCCAGCATGTGATCGCAGGTAGTTGCAATTTTGCTAAAAGTGCAAAACTGCAACTGAAACTGAATGAGGGCAAGTATCTCCTCAAAATAACTTTATTTTCTAAAGTATCTCAAACTTTTGATCAAGCCTTGTTTGAACTTTAAAATATGGGCTAAAATATAGGATAACAATTTACGTAACAGGACTATATAGCTAAAGGCAGGATGGAGTCAGGAGAAATGGAGTATGGAGTGAAGAATTACAGTTTGCAGAAGTGAGTAGTGATAAATCGAATGGAAATAGTTGGAGACTGATGAAAGAGGTTGTAGGTGCACTAGTAGCATACAGAGAGCTAAAGGAGAGAACAATCTGCCTATGATGATTCATAGTATTATGATGGCCATACACTGGGACGACCAGCATCCGATCCGATTCCAGTCACGATTTCCCTTCAATACCCCCGGGAGCTCTGGGTTTTTTTGGACACAGATGTGCGATCATATGCCTCCCAAAAAAACACGTGATCACTTTGAAAAAAATATCACTCAAAATTACGTTGATCGAATGTTCCATCGACCGATGCATCGTATGTGCATTAAACATGGTACGATTAGCATATGATTACAACGGATAATATGGGCTGCATGCATGATCAGAGAATGCAACATTTGACCCGCGAGACCGCACATTGCATCGTAATTGTACCCAAAACATGCATGATGTGCACACGTTGCATCGACCAACGCGTCAAAATCTTACATTCATACAAGATATCGTCCTAGTGCATGGCCAGCTTAAGTTAGTTGGGCATTACCAGAAGGGGAAAATAGGATAGAAAATAGGTGGATGGACTGAGTGGATGAGTAATGAGTTAAGTAGAGGACTTTATTAGTTAATACATAACTCCCAAATGTCCTGATTATCACGGGACAGTCCCATTTTATTTGCAACTGCCCTTGTGTCCCACCTGCGGGCTGTAGTGTCCCGCGGTGGAGGGGGAGGGGCAGTTGGGAGTTTCGTGTCACTGCTGCTCTACTTAGCAGTGGAGAACAGACTGTGCACAGCATCTATTCACTAGAGACAGAGGAAAAGGGGGCACACCAGCGGCTCATAGAGCGCTGGGCATGCCCACTCAGTGCCGAAAATGGAGACGTGGCTTGAGATAGCCCCCTTTTTGGACAGAAGCGCGCAGGTGTCCCTCTCCATGGGATTCTAATGTTGGGAGGTATGGTTAATTAAATATTTTTTTATTTATTTACTACTACCACTGTGTAGCCACTCTGTCTGGTTTACACCAGGCACATACACTACTGTTGTCTACAAGAATAAAGAAAGTACATTACATATGCTATAGTATCCTTGACAAGCTGGTGCATCTTCTGTATAATTTCAGCTCCTCAAGCTAAGCAAAAGCAAGTTATCAGCGCAGTCCTACATAATAAAAGCCAACTCTGCTCCTAACCTCTGTTAGCTGAGACAGCTCAAACTGAAAGTGAAACTGTTCCTGGTAACTGGTAATTGATCTGACTGTTTGTACTATGATATGTGTACTATGGTATGCCGGCGCTCGGGATCCCGGTGCTCTGCATACCGGCGCCAGGATCCCGACCGCTGGTTAATGGCAGTGGGGTGAGCACAAAAGAGCTTGCCACGCTGCGGGCACGGTGGTGCGCTATGCACACCGCGCTATTTATTCTCCCTCCAGGAGTGTCGTGGACACCCCAAGAGGGAAAATAGTTGTCGGTATGCCGGCTGTCGGGAATCCAGCGCCGGTATGCTGAGCGCCGGGATCCCGACAGCCGGCATATCAAGTGCCACCCCTGGGGAGCAGGGACATGCAATGAGGGAAATGTGTGGAGAAGATAAGCAGTGCCTCACCTTCCATAAACCACACCTCCCAACATATTTAGGCAGGTACTCAGGACTCCCTTGCATCATTATAGCCTGCCCATTACAGATATACAGAGTGTAACGGACGCAGCCCAGCTGGCTCATGAGGAGTACTTTTTGCCAGCCTGTTTCTGGATTCAGTGCGTTAGTGTAAAGAGACAGGACAGAACTTGGTTATCACCTATACAGCATGCTGCCTGGATTCCCAATAGAACTGGACATCACATATTTTTGTGAAACATTATCCCTCTGTTATATGTGTTTGTGTTTATCAGGGAATAATATGTCTAGCCTGATGTTTTGTACAGAATGCATATGAAGATGTATATATATGAATGTACTGGTTTTTGTATTATAGTTTGTAAAATAATGTCCCCCCCAATGTGACTGCTTTGATAACCTGTTTGTTTGCTGTTGGAGATACAGCCAGTCTCAGATGTCAGTCCATACACCCCCCTCATTCTTCCCCACACAATGGATTCCAGGCTACACAATCAGATTAATTAAGGTTCATTTAGTTAACATCTATTGTGTGCTAGAGGACATGCCTGGACATGTTAAAGTAGGTCTATCTGAAAGTGTTCTGTAGTCAGCCCCTTTAATGTAACCCACCCAATACAGAGCCAGAAGGTGTCGCCTTATGGTAGGACAGACAAAGGTTTGAGGATAACAGAGGCTATGGAAACAGAGAGTGCGCGGAAGTTCCTGGCCTGAGAGGAGTGATGTGTTTCGCTTCTGAAAGCTACTGGTAAGGTAGTGCTGCCAGTGTGCTGAGGCCTAGAAGCATTGTTGGGATCCGCTGGTTTCAAGAGGCTACTGGACGTGCACTGAGGGGGAGATCTACACAGAAGGACAGAGAGAGTGGATGTACCTCTGGAGTGGAGACACTGACTAGGCATTGCGGTGCCGTCAGTGGCAAAGGGCACTGTGTGAGCTGGTATCCCAGACCAGGGGACACAGAACTACTGCTGGTATGTGACATCAGGAGACTGTAATTCTAAACTACTGTGGGGACTTAGTAAGTAAGATACCATCCTGGCATGTAATAGTTACTGTTTTGTGTACTGTGTGTGTATATTTACAATAAATGGCGTTTGCCACTTTACTAAACTGTTTACCTGAGTGATCAGAGAATCCGTATCTTCACAATTGGTGGCAAGCAGTGGGGTCACTCAGTCCCAGTTTACCCTGGGTAAGGCTGCGAGAGGTGTCGGCGGAGTACACTTAAGAGCCTTGTAAACAGTTTGGCACACAGTAGCCAGGTATCTTGCTGAAAAGTTGTTAGTACGTTTGGAAAGTCAGCAGTATGGAGGCAGAAACAGAGGTGTACAGAAACCTCAACAAGAGATTCCTGCATATGGTCTGTCGAGCGCGCGGTATTAAGGTGACCGTAACGGATGTAAAGGAATCCCTAATTGCAAGATTGGTCCTATGGGATCGAGAACACCCTGATAATGAGGAGGAGGACTCTGAGGAGTCGGACAACGAGGAACAAGTGACGGAATGGTTGAGACCTTCAGCCGGGACATTCGATGCCAGTAACCGCAGGGAGAGCGGAGGATCGGAGGTGGGATCCCGAGGGTTAGTACAACCCCGTCTGAAAGCCCTTGGAGAGGGGAAGGTTGGAGAAACGTTTGAAAGAACACCAGGAGGTATTACAGGCCCGTCTAGAAGCGCTGGGAGATGGCGCGACACCCGAGGATCGGATGCGGGTAATAAAGGAGATGCTGGGATTACCAGACAACAGTCCTACAGTGTCCAATACTCTACAGACTCCCCTGTCCCATCAGGATGTGCCCCAGGAAATGGGCCAGCAACACAACCTGGTGTTTGAAGTTTTGCATGGAGGAGATTTGCCAAGCCAGCGACTGGGTCAGAGAATGGAGAGCTCGAGCAGTCGGCTGATGGAATCCACTCTGAGGTGGCGTGAACAGACCAGGGAGCAAGGTGTGTTGGATCACTCCAGGAGCCAGTTATCCCCAGAAAGGCGTACATGGAGTCTGGATCATACAGTGCGGGTAAGTGCAGTGAATGCTACCCTGTGCTACCCTATGCAAGGAATATATCAGGAACAGCTGAGTTATAGCATTCCTATACAAAGGACTAACCAGTCAGCTAAGGTGCCTGTGGTGGGAGGGCTCAATGCACCACACACAGAGGACAAGACCCAGAGTCATGATCTGCTTGATACAGCAATAGACCTGGGAGAAGTTCAGCTTCCAAGCTTTCAATTTTCAGAGATGGAAGATGAGGAACTGGTGAATGAATGCCAGTACCAAGAAGATGTTGGTGTCAAGGGTACCAAGGAGCTGAGGATTCACCACTGCAGGTGAGGTCTAGTCTGCCAGTGGCACCTGTACCAGCTGTCCAGTTTACTATGCTAGTGGAAGCCCAGCAATTATCAATCGAGGGTGTAGAAGACATTTCAGACCGAAGACAGGGGGTAGAGGCTTTTGAGGGGGGAGCACGTGGAGAAGAATTACAGATACTCGCTGCTCCCCTGCAGCCAAATTCATCCCAGTGGTTAAGTGCAGAAGAAGGGCCCCAGCCACTGACTATACCTGGCAGGTTTCCTGATGCAAGCCTGGTGATGCAGATTGTGCTACCCTGTGATATCTCAGAAGTAGAGGGAGTAACGTCACTCAAAATGGGGGAGGGGGAGGCAAACCACTGTCCAGATGCACCAGAGGTGATGGAGGTGGAGTTCCCAGGGAATATAGTGTTGGGGAGGGAGAGTGAGGACCCCAGAGACCAGATCTTGTTGATGCAGATCACTCTCCTCTCTGATGCACCAAAGATAAAGGGAGTTTTGTCATTAAATAAGGAGGGTGGTGAGGGAAGCACCTCTGATGATAGGGGTTACTCACCATCAATCTGGCTGTTTAAACCCAGTGCCTGGGATACTGGAGGGGGTCTTAAAAACTGTAAACTGCTGAGCCCAGACCCTCCACCGCCAGATGGAAATGTAAGCACACACTTGTTTGACCCAGGCGGTCCAGATGTGATGTCTGCCCATCCCAAATGGGTTACTCTTGTCACTGAATCGCAGCGGCTGGAAAAAGTAGGGGAGGTCTGTAACGGACGCAGCCCAGCTGGCTCATGAGGAGTACTTTTTGCCAGCCTGTTTATGGATTCAGTGCGTTAGTGTAAAGAGACAGGACAGAACTTGGTTATCACCTATACAGCATGCTGCCTGGATTCCCAATAGAACTGGACATCACATATTTTTGTGAAACATTATCCCTCTGTTATTTGTGCTTGTGTTTATCAGGGAATAATATGTCTAGCCTGATGTTTTGTACAGAATGCATATGAAGATGTATATATATGAATGTACTGGTTTTTGTATTATAGTTTGTAAAATAATGTCCCCCCCAATGTGACTGCTTTGATAACCTGTTTGTTTGCTGTTGGAGATACAGCCAGTCTCAGATGTCAGTCAATACACCCCCCTCATTCTTCCCCACACAATGGATTCCAGGCTACACAATCAGATTAATTAAGGTTCATTTAGTTAACATCTATTGTGTGCTAGAGGACATGCCTGGACATGTTAAAGTAGGTCTATCTGAAAGTGTTCTGTAGTCAGCCCCTTTAATGTAACCCACCCAATACAGAGCCAGAAGGTGTCACCTTATGGTAGGACAGACAAAGGTTTGAGGATAACAGAGGCTATGGAAACAGAGAGTGCACGGAAGTTCCTGGCCTGAGAGGAGTGATGTGTTTGGCTTCTGAAAGCTACTGGTAAGGTAGTGCTGCCAGTGTGCTGAGGCCTAGAAGCATTGTTGGGATCCGCTGGTTTCAAGAGGCTACTGGACGTGCACTGAGGGGGAGATCTACACAGAAGGACAGAGAGAGTGGATGTACCTCTGGAGTGGAGACACTGACTAGGCATTGCAGTGCCGTCAGTGGCAAAGGGCACTGTGTGAGCTAGTATCCCAGACCAGGGGACACAGAACTACTGCTGGTATGTGACTTCAGGAGGCTGTAATTCTAAACTACTGTGGGGACTTAGTAAGTAAGATACCATCCTGGCATGTAATAGTTACTGTTTTGTGTACTGTGTGTGTATATTTACAATAAATGGCGTTTGCCACTTTACTAAACTGTTTACCTGAGTGATCAGAAAATCCGTATCTTCACACAGAGCATCTATATTTATAAAAGGTTAACATTACACAGACTCACCATGACAGAGCCCTGGCTCCCAGCAGCAGGACTTCCTTCAATCCAGAAGCTCCTGTGTGGGTAGCAGCCGCCCCCCTAATATAATGCTGCCCTGGTGTCCGTCATTTAGGCTTTTAACTAGTAATAGAATAAATGGCACCGGATAATACAAAAATATAAATTATGTTCACTTTCTGCAAGAAAATAATCATTGATTTTACCTGAATTATGAATATAGCTGTGAAGTAGATCACATGAAGCTGATGGTATTGCTCATACAAATTTTTAGGGATGAAAGTCAACAGGTTGTACTTGGAGGTTTTAATTGTATTATCCTGTGAGAAATAAAATAAAATAAAAATTAGAGTAATCAGGTTAAGTATTATAGATTGTATTTAAAATATTTACGATCAAGTGATTCCATGAAACTCACCTCTTCAAAGAGGTTTACTAAATTCCAGAACCACCCAAATAATCTCTTTAAAATACATACCCTTTACAAAGTTCACATACTGCATCTCTGACCCCAGATTAACGTTGCTGCACGACTTCATATTTTATCCCTAGCAATCTGGCTGGACAAATAAATTGGATTACGGTTTATGTTTGCTTAAATTTGTTTATGGATTATATTCCCCCTCCCCCCCTCCATCTATCCCCCATATGTATGTATGCAAGGGCGTAGCTACCATAGTTGCAGGGAGTGCAGCAACAAACTTTTGCATTGGGGCCTACAATATATCTAGTTATGCCCCTCGACCTGCTCATTGTAATGTATAATATGAACGGGATTGCATTGTAATGTTACATAACTTTAAATGGGGCACTGTAATGTGGTACAATTTGAACGGAGGACACTATGTCATAATGTGAACTGGATGTACTGTGTTGTATGATGTGTACTGGCAGCCCTACAATTTAAACAAGAAAGTACACAATGTAACAAGGGAGCACTAGAATTTGCTTTTGTCTAAGACAATTTATATGAATTAAAATAAAATAAATATAAAAAAAGATAGATATAAAAGCTATGCAACACATTGATATGAACAACTGCAAATTAAGAGTCCATGAAACCACAGATACTAATTAAAATGTCCACATCTGAGACGCAGATGGAGCAATTTAATCACAAACAAAGTGCCATTTTGTAATTCGAAGGTGGGCTGCTTGGTTAAGAGGTGTGCCAGTATAATGTAGAACCAATTTGGCTAAAGGTGGATTGTGCAGCTCACTGAGTGCTCAGTATACCCGCAGAGCAGGCACTTTGTGGTGCCCTCACCATCGCCAAGGTTTAGCTCACCACAGATGTTTGCAGGTCTCAACACAGCCGGTGCTCTGTAAGGTGATCCGTTGGTTTAGGGTAGGAGCGGCGGTATCACTAATGTCCACGGGCAGGGAGACCGAAACTCAGGATTGTGACAGGCTGGCAATGAGGGCAACCTCGAGACTGTGGGTGGTCCAGACAACGTGCATGCAGTGGATGGATCCCTTAACACGTTTCTCCATGCTCACAGTTCATACGGTTTCATCAGAAGGTGATCAGGTGTGTTTCGCTATCCATATTTAAAGCGCAGGTAGCCAATCGGTAAGCAGCAGCAGCAATTGCTGGTTCACAGGTGCATAAATAGAAAACACCAGATGGTCGGCATATCATACAAATTGTATGTAATACAGCACAATTGTGGACATACATAAAAAACAACATAAATGGCAACAATGTACTTTTTCAAAACATACAAAAAGATACAATAATATTATATAACAAATTTCTTAAATGGTTACTATGAGGAGAAACAAAGGAAAATAGTTTGAGTGTATGACTAACAGAGTTAATACTACATATGGAAAAAGCCTCCTACTAGTCAGGGCAGATAGCTCAGTGGTCTAATGCCTAATATTACAGGCATTAGTTATTTGTAGTTTTATTTAGCCTTTAATGAGGATTTCTACTCATGTTCACACCAGACCCAACCTGACCCTGATGATAATCTAAACATGTAAAGTATACATTATATTATGACTTAACATAACAATTCCAGTGGTCACTTTAGACCAGTGTTATTTTAAATCATTGGAGTTGAGATAGCACTGGAAATCCTGACTGCACACACCCATGTGTGTGAGGATAGTCTTTCTGGCTCCTGTGTACTACTAGCTGAATGATTTCATTAATATAGTTATTATAAATGGCTTCACTTACAGCCTATGTTTTTTCAGTTTTTCTCAGTTAACTACTGTCACACGCCATAGGCGGCGTTCACCGCGCTTACACCTGTGTGCCTGCTCGTCTGTGTTGCGGCCTCCGCCTTCGATGGTCCACGGGCTCCGGCGTCTGGCTGACGCGGCTCCCGGCAGTTCCCCCGGGACAGGGGTGCCGCCATGACACCTGGCATCACGTGGGCGGGGAGCAGGTGATGTCATCAGACAGTTCCGCCAATCCAGCGGAGGCGGGAGATTCAAAGGCAGACGCCGGGCAGAGCCTCGGGCCTGAGTATCGTCTTTTCCCCTGAAGTGGATGCCAGTGCTCCTGTTCTCAGCTGATCTCTCTGTAGCATACCCCAGTGTCTCTGGCATTTCCAGGTGTCAGTTGTTGCACAGCTTCCAGCGTTCCCAGCCGCTGCTGGGTTCCACTGCGCTCCGGTCACCAGTGCTTTTTGGAGTCAGCGTGGGCTGCAGGCTAAACATCGCTCTCAAGTTATACAAGTCTTCAGTGTCTTTAACCCTCGCTCTCAAGTTATACAAGTCCTCAGTGTCTTTAACCACCGCTCTCAAGTACTTCAAATCATCAGAGTCTTAACCACCGCTCTCAAGTTCTTCAAATCATCAGTGTCTTTAACCACCGCTCTCAAGTTCTTCAAATCATCAGAGTTTTAATTACCGCTCTCAAGTTCTTCAAATCATCAGTGTCTTTTAACCACCGCTCTCAAGTTCTTCAGTCACCAGTATCTTTTACCATCACTCACAAGTACTTCCTGGACATTTCTCCATACGCTCCTTCTCTGTTATGTGACATTGTGTTGTCCTTTTCCTGCAATAAAGTTCTTCAATAATTTCATCAAGCCTTACTGTCAGAGTCCTGTATGAGGAAGACCTATATCAGGCCATCTCTGTTCTGACCCAACTGTGGTTCCTCTTCCCTACCATCGGAAGAACCCCCGCGTTCACAACACCCTCAATCTAGGTCAGTGACAGCATACTCAGGCCCCATGGACCCGGGGAATCGGAACCCAGAGGCAAGCACCATGCAGGACCTGGTTTCCCGAGTACAGAGTCAGGAAGCAGCACAGGGCCAGGTGATGCATTATCTCCAGGAATTATCTGGCCGGCTGGATCAAATTCAGACTTCTCTGGCTTCAGTAGTACCTGCCCCAGCTCCAGTACCCGCTCCAGTGGTTAATGTTCCATCCTCCTCTGGAACCAGGTCCCGCCTTCAGCTCCCTACTCCATCTCGCTATAATGGGAATCTAAAGAACTGCCGTGGTTTTCTTGATCAGTGCGAGGTATATTTTGAACTTCTTTCACATAACTTCCCTACTGATCGGTCCAAGGTGGCATACATTATTTCTTTGCTCGAGGGTTCAGCGTTGGATTGGGTGTCTCCGTTATGGGAGCGATCTGATCCATTGGTTTCTAGTTACACCAATTTCATTACGTCATTCCGGAGGATCTTTGATGAGTCCGGCAGGACGACCGCTGCCTCTGCAGACTTGCTTCGTGTCCGACAAGGCTCTCGTTCAGTTGGACAGTATGTGATTAATTTTTAGACCATAGCCTCAGAAATGCGCTGGAATAATGATGCCCTTCGGGCTGCCTTTTGGAACGGGCTCTCCGATCGTCTAAAGGATGAGTTGGTCACTAGAGATTTGCCGGATTCTTTAGAATAGTTGATCTCGCTCTGTGTAAAGGTGGATCTTCGCATGCAGGAACGAGGTGGCGAACATAGTCGGTCAGAACAATCAAGGGTCCGATCTCTTCCGTCTAAGCAAACGGTTATTCCAAGTCCTGATGAACAAATGCAGATTAATCGATCCCGGCTGTCCCCAGAGGAACGTCAGCGTCGTCGTGAGGGTAGACTCTGCCTCTACTGTGGAGCCGCGGATCATTTTCTCAAGCTTTGCAAGTCTCACCCGGGAAACGGGCAGTCCTAGCTTGTTCCGGAGGAGTCGAGCTAGGGGATTCTTCTAATCCTTCTCCGCCAGTGGACTGTTTAATCTCCGTGTCTCTGTTCTCAAAGTCAATAGCCAACCCCTTAAGGCTCTGCTGGACTCAGGGGCTGCAGGGAATTTTATTTCCCTTTCCTGTGCCCAGGATCTGGGTTTTCAGCTATGGTCGGTCGAACGACCTATTACGTTGACTGCTATCAATGGTACCCAAATCTCTAACGGTCTGATTTCAAGTTGTACAGTACCAATCAAACTGCAAGTGGGAGCTCTGCATCAAGAACACCTGGAGTTTCTAGTGATTCGGGAGATGCCCCACGATCTGGTTCTTGGTCTTCCTTGGCTCAAACTTCACAACCCTCACGTCGACTGGAGTTCGACACAAATAACATCTTGGAGTCCTTTTTGTCATTCAAATTGTCTCACCCCTGTCTATCCACTCCGTGTATCTTCCAAGTCAGATGAGGGGCTCATTCCGGAGGCCTATCGAGAGTTTTCTGACGTGTTCTCGGAGCAAGCGGCCGATCAGCTACCACCGCATATACCCAGGGACTGCTCCATTGAGCTCATTCCGGGAAAAATGCCACCTCGGGGTCGCACTTATCCCTTATCATTACCCGAGACCCAAACTATGTCGGACTATATCAAGTCTAATCTGCAGAAAGGATTCATCCACCCCTCTACCTCCCCGGCGGGGGCGGGTTTCTTTTTTGTGAAGAAGAAGGATGGAGGGCTGAGACCATGTATTGACTATCGTGGTCTAAATGATGTCACCATTAAGAATAAGTATCCTTTGCCGCTCATTACGGAGCTTTTTGATAGAGTTCGCTTAGCCCGAGTTTTCACCAAGCTTGATTTAAGGGGAGCTTATAATTTGATACGTATCTGACAGGGGGACGAATGGAAGACGGCCTTCAATACCAGGGACGGGCATTCCGAGTATCTGGTAATGCCGTTTGGCCTCAGCAATGCCCCTGCCATCTTCCAGGGGTTCATTGATGAAGTCTTTCGGGGCATGCTATAGATAAGTGTAGTGGTATATTTGGATGACATTCTGATATTTTCTAAAAATCTCACAGAGCACAGAATACAGGTCAAAGAGGTACTTCTTCGATTGCGATAGAATCATCTTTATGGCAAGATTTCCAAATGTACTTTTGAGGTTCCTTCTATTCCATTTCTTGGTTACATCATTTCGGGCACGGAGCTTCGTATGGATCCAGAGAAACTCACTGCCATCCGGGACTGGACTCAGCCTCTTTCCTTGAAAGCAGTACAACGATTTCTGGGTTTTGCAAATTACTACCGGAAATTCATAAAGGGATTCTCTACCATTGTGGCACCTATCACTGCACTAACCAAGAAGGGTTCTGACCCAAGTCATTGGTCCTCCGAAGCTGTAGCAGCGTTCGCTCAGTTAAAGGCAGCCTTTATGTCCGCTCCAGTACTTCAACAACCAAATTTTTCAAAACAATTCTTTTTGGAAGTTGATGCTTCCACGATAGGCATAGGTGCCGTGCTTTCGCAGTACGCTCCAGATGGGAAGTTACATCCATGTGGTTTCCATCCTCGCAAATTCTCTCCTGCAGAACAGAATTACACCATTGGAGACAAAGAGCTTTTGGCAATAAAATCTGCCTTGGAGGATTGGAGATATCTTTTGGAAGGTGCTAAACACCTAATTACAATTTTTACTGATCATAAGAATTTGCTGTACCTCAAGACGGCCCAGTGCTTGAATCCCCCCGTCAAGCTAGATGGGCGCTCTTCTTTACTCGGTTTTCGTTTGTTATTAAGTACCGGGCCGGGACTTTTAACACCAAGGCTGATGCTTTGTCCCGTTCCTTAACAGCTTCGGATGAGGAGAATTCCGTTGAGAAGGCCTTGATTCTCAGTCCAGTTGCTATGTCAGTGGCTCCCACCGCTCTGGGTCCTCCTCCAGGGAGAATGTCTGTGCCAGCTAAATTTCGACCAAGGTTGTTGCAGTGGGCTCATATTTCCAAGTTTTCCGGTCACCCTGGAGTTCAAAAGATGTGGGAGTTTCTACGAAGGTCTTACTGGTGGGACACTATGAAGAAGGATATTCAAGATTATGTCAACTCATGTCCTCAGTGTGCTCAGCACAAAATTATTTGTTTGCCTCCTGCGGGGTTGTTACATCCACTGTCCATTCCTCAGAGGCCTTGGACCCATATCTCTATGGACTTTGTCACCGAATTGCCCCTCTTAAAGGGTCACAATACTGTCTGGGTAATTATCAACCGTTTCTCTAAGATGGCACATTTTGTACCTTTAACCGGGTTACCATCAGCTCCCAAGTTGACTTTGTTATTTATCCGAGAACATTTCCATCTGCACGGTTTACCTCAGGAAATCGTCTCTGACCAGGGGGTACAATTCACTGCAAGATTCTGGAGAGCTCTCTGTACGGCCTTTCAAATAAAATTCAAGTTTTCATCCGCTTACCACCCAAAAACAAATGGGCAAACTGAACGCGTCAATCAAGATTTAGAGACTTTTATCCGTGTTTATCTCTCTCCCTCGCAAGATGATTGGGTGGAACTGTTGCCATGGGCCGAGTTTGCCCATAATCATCTGTACCACTCTTCGACTGGTGAGTCCCCATTTTTCATTAATTATGGGTTCCATCCTCAAGTTCCTGAATTACCCATTTGTCCTCCGGAGGATGTTCCTATTGCAGCCTCTACTCTTCGACACTTCAGCCAAATTTGGAGTCAAGTTCATGCTAATCTCAAGAGAGTCTCCGGCCGCTATAAGTTCTTTGCGGATAGGAAGCGACGAGCAGCTCCCCAATACAAGGTTGGTGACAGGGTATGGCTCTCCACCCGCAACCTCCGGTTAAGGGTGCCCACTATGAAGTTCGCCCCAAAGTTTATTGGTCCTTACCCCGTGTTACAAGTCCTGAACCCGGTTGTCTGCAAATTGGGATTGCGTTCCCACCTCCGGATACCAAACTCCTTTCATGTCTCCCTCCTTCGCCCCCTTATTTTAAACCGGTTCCATTTAAAGTCCCTGAGTCTGAACCTGGAATGGACTTTGAAATCAAAGCTATTCTTGACTCTCGTTATCTTCACAAGAATCTACAGTATTTGGTGGAGTGGAAGGGTTTTGGCCCTGAGGAGAGGAGCTGGGTCAAGGCTACTGAAGTTATGGCTCCCCGACTGGTGCGGATTTTCCATTCCAGACATCTAACAAAACCTGTAAAGTGTCCGGGGGCCACTCCTGGAGGAGGGGGTACTGTCACACGCCATAGGCGGCGTTCACCGCGCTTACCCCTGCTTTCCTGCTGGTCTGTGTTGCGGCCTCCGCCTTCGATGGTCCAAGGGCACCGGCGTCTGGCTGGCGTGGCTCCCCACGGTTCCCCGGGGCAAGGGTGCCGCCATGACACCCCGCATCACATGGGCGGTGAGCAGGTGACGTCATCAGACAGTTTCGCCAATCCAGCGAGGGTGGGAGATTCAAAGGCAGATGCCGGGCAGAGCCTCGGGGCCTGAGTATCGTCTTTTCCCCTGAAGTGGATGCCAGTGCTCCTGTTCTCGGCGGATCTCTCTGCAGCATACCCCAGTGTCTCCGGCATTTCCAGGTGTCAGTTGTTGCACAGCTTCCAGCGTTCCCAGCCGCTGCTGGGTTCCACTGCGCTCCGGTCACCAGTGCTTCTTGGAGTCAGCGTGGACTGCAGGCTAAACGTCGCTCTCAAGTTATACAAGTCCTCAGTGTCTTTAACCCTCGCTCTCAAGTTATACAAGTCCTCAGTGTCTTTAACCCTTGCTCTCAAGTTATACAAGTCCTCAGTGTCTTTAACCACCGCTCTTAAGTTCTTCAAATCATCAGAGTGTTAACCACTGCTCTCAAGTTCTTCAAATCATCAGTGTCTTTAACCACAGCTCTCAAGTTCTTCAAATCATCAGTGTTTTTAACCACCGCTCTCAAGTTCTTCAAATCATCAGTGTCTTTAACCACCGCTCTCAAGTTCTTCAAATCATCAGTGTCTTTAACCACCGCTCTCAAGTTCTTCAAATCATCAGTGTCTTTAATCACCGCTCTCAAAGTTCTTCAAATCATCAGTGTCTTTAATCACCGCTCTCAAGTTCTTTAAATCATCAGAGTCTTTACCACCGCTCTCAAGTTCTTCAAATCATCAGTGTCTTTTAACCACCGCTCTCAAGTTCTTCAGTCACCAGTATCTTTTACCATCACTCACAAGTACTTCCTGGACATTTCTCCATATGCTCCTTCTCTGTTATGTGACATTGTGTTGTCCTTTTCCTGCAATAAAGTTATTCAATAATTTCATCAAGCCTTACTGTCAGAGTCCTGTATGAGGAAGACCTATATCAGGCCATCTCTGTACCGACCCAACTGTGTTTCCTCTTCCCTACCATCGGAAGAACCCCCGAGTTCACAACACCCCCAACCTAGGTCAGTGACAACTACTGTGAAAAAACTCTTCGCCTTAGAATAGAATTTCATTCACCGAGCTAAAATGTACCCAGGGTCCTATATTCACAGACATAACCAGAGATACAACAAGTGCAGAGGTAGAGCACCTACTTAGAAAACTGATAGATGTGCAGACAGTCTTGTGACCATAAAATGCTAATCATATCTGAGTATAAAGGTAATTGGAAATCATTATGTCCTAACAATGGATGGATGGAAGCCTACTTGGGATGCAATAGCCTGCTATGATATATATGTGTTACCCCATTAACATATAGAATGTGAATATATGCAGGGTGTTACTGGAAAACCACAGTATATATAAAAAAAAGGTGTTAAATGACAACCACTATTAAGATACTCCATATTAGGTTGGGTATCCATTTGGATGGTCAACCATGTTATGGTCGACAGTCATTAGGTCGACCACTATTGGTTGACATTGACATGGTCAACATGGACACGGTCGAAACATGAAATGGTCGACACATGAAAGGTCGACACATAAAAAGGTCGACATGAGTTTTTCACATTTTGTGGAACTTTTCCATACTTTACGATCCACATGGACTACGATTGGGAATGGTAACCTGCACGAAATATGGTGAGCGAAGTGAGCCATGCGAGGGGACTCGTGCACTAATTTTGGTTCCCCGTCACTTTATGCAGAAAATGACACAAAAAAGTTTAAAAAAACCCTCATGTCGACCATTTTCACGTGTCGACCATTTGTCCAGGTCGACCATGCCAATGTCGACCAATAGTGATTGACCTAATGACTGTACTTGTAATTCGCCAGATGTTATTTTTGTGCTCTAGACACCTGACATGTTACATCCTTGTGGTACGACCTACATACTGTACCCTACATATACATGTGATCACATAGATCACATATTAGTGTGACAATCTATGCTTTCTTGTATATCACTGATGGTACCATATGAATAAGATTTAATTTTGGTGCTTTTATCCACCACAGAACTACATGTGAAACATCTTGGTTTCTTACATTTAGAATTACTTTTACCATTTGAATATTTTTGTAGCCAAATATCCTTATTAGAATGTTTCTCATGTTGGGATTTAAAATGACTAGGTGCTAGGAAACTTTGTAAGTTAGGTGCCTATTTGAAAGTGTCACAGGGTCTGTCATCTAGTTCCTTTGTGTTAGGTGCCGCGGTCCACGGCGCCACTCGGTCTGTTTCCGAGCGACGCTTACGGCCGCCGCACCTCCTTCCCTGACTGCCCGGCGCCTAGCAACAAGGGGACGCCGTGCGCGCTGAGCCGCCGGGTCCCTAGCAACGCTAGGACGCCGTGCGCGCTGAGCCGCCGGGTCCCTAGCAACGCTTCATTGCTCTTCCCCGATTACCCTGTGCTCAAGGGTTGGCAGTCTTGTTTCTCCGCCATGTGTTCAGGCTCCATGGGTTACCCAGGGATATTGTCTCTGATCAGGGACCGCAATTCATCACCAGTTTCTGGAAACGTTTTTGTGCCTCATTAAATATGAAACTATCTTTAACATCTGGGTACCATCCACAATCTAACGGACAAACTGAACGTGTTAATCAGTCGTTAAAACAGTATTTACGGTTGTATTCGGCCAAACTTCAGAATGATTGGTCTGAATTTCTTCCTTTGGCCGAATTTGCCTATAATAACTCTTGTCATTCTTCCACCAAGGAGTCCCCATTCTTTTCGATCTTTGGCTTTCATCCTGGAGCCAACTCTTTTTCCCCTCATTCTCCAGTCTCCTCGTTGACCTTAACTTCCCGTCTCAGAACGATTTGGAAAAAAAATTCTGATAGGTTTCGACGCCCATGCACTTTTAAGGTGGGAGATAAGGTGTGGTTGTCAACCCGCAACATCAAGCTCCGACAACCCTCGGCTAGATTGGGACCCAAATTTATTGGACCGTTCCTTATCATTAAGAAGGACAACCCAGTTGCTTTTCGGCTACGCTTGCCTAAATCACTCAAAATTGGCAATACCTTTCACTGTTCCCTTCTGAAACAGTATTTTTCTTCCAGGAGATTCCCTCGGGGGACTTCCCAGGGTAGACCTCCGGTGGATGTTAAGGGGCAACAAGAGTTCTTGGTGGAGAAGGTTTTAGATTCAAAAGTTTCCCGGGGCCGGCTTTATTTTTTGGTTCACTGGAAAGGCTATGGTCCGGAGGAAAGGTCTTGGGTCCTGTATAAGGATCTACATGCCCCTAAATTTAAGAGATTATTCTTTAAGGAATTTCCTCAGAAACCTGGCTTTAGGGGTTCTTTAACCCCTCCTCAAGGGGGGGGGGGGGTACTGTTAGGTGCCGCGGTCCACGACGTCGCTCGGTCTGTGTCCGAGCGACGCTCACGGCCGCCGCACCTCCTTCCCTGACCGCCCGGCGCCTAGCGACTAGGGGACGCCATGCGCGCTGAGCCACCGGGTCCCTAGCAACGCTAGGACGCCGTGCGCGCTGAGCCGCTGGGTCCCTAGCAATGCTAGGATGCAGTGCGCGCTGAGCCGTCGGGCCCTTAGCAATGGGGACGTCTCTGTCTAACCGCGTTCCCCGTTGCTTCCTGTCTATCATCACACCAGTTAGCTCTGGTCGTGCAGCAGGGCAGCTGCACGACATTACTAATCAAGCTTTACTGCAGCTATTGGAGGGTTCCCTGTTATATTCTCCCTCACTACCTGGCACAGACGCCGGTGATAGCTTCCTGCATGCTGTTCCTGCCTGGTAACGTCTGGTTCTGATTTAGCTGTATCTGGTCGATCCTGCTCCCTGTGCTCCAGAGTCCTGGAGTTCTGAAGCCGGTCCTGGGAATCCCTCCTGTCCAAAACGAACCTGTTGCAGTCATCCGAGGGTTCTCGTTATTTGGGGTTCTCTCCTGGTTTCGTGAGTAGCGGCTTCTGCCGCGAGTTGCGGCCTAGGCCGCTTAAACTTTGTTTATCTGATGTCATAGTGGATGCTGGGTACTCCGTAAGGACCATGGGGTATAGACAGGCTCCACAGGAGACTGGGCACTCTTAAAAGAAAGATTAGGTACTATATCTGGTGTGCACTGGCTCCTCCCTCTATGCCCCTCCTCCAAACCTCAGTTAGTATCTGTGCCCGGCCAGAGCTGGATGCACTCTAGGGGCTCTCCTGAGCTTCCTAGAAAGAAAGTATTTGTTAGGTTTTTTATTTTCAGTGAGATCTGCTGGCAACAGACTCACTGCTACGTGGGACTGAGGGGAGAGAAGCGAACCTACCTGCTTGCAGCTAGCTTGGGCTTCTTAGGCTACTGGACACCATTAGCTCCAGAGGGATCGAATACAGGCCCAGTCCTCGGTCGTCCGGTCCCGGAGCCGCGCCGCCGTCCCCCTTGCAGAGTCAGAAGAACCGAAGAGAAGTTGAAAATCGGCGGCTGAAGACTCCGGTCTTCATTAAGGTAGCGCACAGCACTGCAGCTGTGCGCCATTGCTCCCTCTGCACACCACACACTCCGGTCACTGATGGGTGCAGGGCGCTGGGGGGGGCGCCCTGGGCAGCAATTAGAGTACCTTACATGGCTAAATAGCACATAATACAGCTATTAAACTGTATATGTGCATAATCCCCCGCCATAAAGCATATAAAAAAGCGGGAGAAGTCCGCCGAGAAAGGGGCGGGGCTATCTTCCTCAGCACACCGGCGCCATTTCTCTTCACAGCTCCGCTGGTAGACAGCTCCCCAGGCTCTCCCCTGCAGTTTCCAGGCTTCAAGGGTAAAAAAGAGAGGGGGGGCACTAAATTTAGGCGCAAACTGTGTATAACAAGCTGCTATATGGAAAAATCACTCACTTTAGTGTAAATCCCTGGTTATATAGCGCTGTGGTGTGTGCTGGCATACTCTCTCTCTGTCTCCCCAAAGGACTTGGTGGGGTCCTGCCCTCAGTCAGAGCATTCCCTGTGAGTGTGCGGTGTGTCGGTACGGCTGTGTCGACATGTTTGATGAGGAAGCTTATGTGGAGGCGGAGCAGGTGCCGATAAGTGTGATGTCACCCCCTGCGGGGCCGACACCAGAGTGGGTGGATATGTGGAAGGTATTAAACGACAGTGTCAACTCCTTGCATAAAAGGTTCGATGACATAACAGCTGTGGGACAGCCGGCTTCTCAGCCCGTGCCTGCCCAGGCGTCTCAAAGGCCATCAGGGGCTCAAAAACACCCGCTACCTCAGATGGCAGACACAGATGTCGACACGGAGTCTAACTCCAGTGTCGACGAGGACGAGACTAATGTACAATCCACAAGGGCCATCCGTTGCATGATTACGGCAATGAAAAATGTGTTGCACATTTCTGACATTAACCCAGGTACCACTAAAAAGGGTATTATGTTTGGGGAGAAAAAGCAACCAGTGGTTTTTCCCTCATCAGATGAGTTGAATGAAGTGTGTGAAGAAGCGTGGGGTTCCCCCGATAAGAAACTAGTGATTTCTAAAAAGTTACTGATGGCGTACCCTTTCCCGCCAGAGGACAGGTTACGTTGGGAGACATCCCCTAGGGTGGATAAGGCGCTCACACGCTTGTCAAAAAAGGTGGCACTGCCGTCTCAGGATACAGCCGCCTTAAAGGAGCCTGCTGATAGAAAGCAGGAGGCTATCCTGAAGTCTGTATATACACACTCAGGTACTATACTGAGACCTGCAATTGCTTCAGCATGGATGTGTAGTGCTGCAGCAGCTTGGTCCGATACCCTGTCAGATAATATTGATACCCTCGACAGGGATGCTATTTTGCTAACCATAGAGCATATTAAAGACGTAGGGGTAAATTTACCAAGATGGGAGTTCTATTTAAGATGGGATGTTGCCCATAGCAACCAATCAGATTCTACTTCTCATTTATCTAGCACCTTCTAGAAGATAATACCTGGAATCTGATTGGTTGCTATGGGCAACATCCCATCTTAAATAAAACTCCCATCTTAGTAAATTTACCCCGTAGTCTTATATATGAGGGATGCACAGAGGGATATTTGCCGGCTGGCATCTAGAATTAATGCAATGTCCATTTCTGCCAGGAGAGTATTATGGACTTGGCAGTGGACAGGTGATGCTGATTCTAAAAGGTACATGGAGGTTTTGCCTTATAAGGGTGAGGAATTGTTTGGGGATGGTCTCTCGGACCTCGTATCCACAGCAACAGCTGGGAAGTCGACATTTTTACCTCAGGTTTCCTCACAGCCTAAGAAAGAACCGTATTATCAGTTACAGTCCTTTCGGCCCCAAAAAGGCAAGCGGGTCAGAGGCGTTTCCTTTCTGCCAAGAGGCAAGGGAAGAGGGAAAAAGCTGCACCAGACAGCCAGTTCCCAGGAACACAAATCCTCCCCCGCTTCCTCTAAGTCCACCGCATGACGCTGGGGCTCCACAGGCGGAGCCAGGTGCGGTGGGGGCGCGTCTCCGGAACTTCAGCGACCAGTGGGTTCGCTCACAGGTGGATCTCTGGGTTCTGCAAGTGGTATCTCAGGGATACAAGCTGGAGTTCGAGGCCACTCCCCCTCGCCGTTACCTCAAATCAGCCTTGTCAGCTGCTCCCAAAGAAAGGGAGGTAGTACTGGCAGCTATTCACAAGCTGTACCTCCAGCAGGTGATAATCAAGGTACCCCCCCCCCCTTCAACAGGGGCGGGGTTACTATTCCACAATGTTTGTGGTACCGAAACCAGACGGTTCGGTGAGACCCATCCTAAATTTAAAATCCTTGAACACTTATATAAGGAAGTTCAAGTTCAAGATGGAATCGCTCAGGGCGGTTATTGCAAGCCTGGAAGAGGGGGATTTTATGGTGTCATTGGACATCAAGGATGCATACCTACATGTCCCCATTTACCCACCTCACCAGGAGTACCTCAGGTTTGTGGTACAGGACTGTCATTACCAATTCCAGACGTTGCTGTTTGGTCTGTCCACGGCACCGAGGGTTTTTACCAAGGTAATGGCCGAAATGATGATACTCCTTCGAAAGAAGGGAGTTATAATTATCCCATACTTGGACGATCTCCTGATAAAGGCGAGGTCCAAAGAGCAGTTGCTAATCAGCGTAGCACTATCTCAGGAAGTGCTGCATCAGCACGGCTGGATTCTGAATATCCCAAAGTCACAGCTGATTCCTACGAAGCGTCTGCTGTTCCTGGGCATGATTCTAGACACAGAACAGAAGAAGGTGTTTCTCCTGGAGGAGAAGGCCCAGGAATTATCATCTCTGGTCAGGGACCTCCTGAAACCAAAACAGGTGTCAGTGCATCACTGCACGCGAATCCTGGGAAAGATGGTAGCTTCTTACGAAGCGATTCCCTTCGGCAGGTTCCATGCAAGAATCTTCCAGTGGGATCTATTGGACAAGTGGTCCGGATTGCATCTTCAGATGCATCGGTTGATCACCCTGTCCCCGAGGGCCAGGGTGTCTCTGCTGTGGTGGCTGCAGAGTGCTCATCTTCTCGAAGGCCGCAGATTCGGCATACAGGACTGGGTCCTGGTGACCACGGATGCAAGCCTCCGAGGTTGGGGGGCAGTCACTCAGGGAAGAAACTTCCAAGGACAATGGTCGAGTCAGGAAACTTCCCTACACATAAATATTCTGGAACTAAGGGCCATTTACAATGCCCTGAGTCAAGCAGAATCCCTGCTTCAAGACCAACCGGTGCTGATTCAGTCAGACAACATCACGGCAGTCGCCCATGTAAATCAACAGGGCGGCACAAGAAGCAGGATGGAAGAAGCCACAAGGATTCTTCGATAAGTGGAGAATCACGTGCTAGCACTGTCAGCAGTGTTCATTCCGGGAGTGGACAACTGGGAAGCAGACTTCCTCAGCAGACACAACCTCCACCCGGGAGAGTGGGGACTTCATCCAGAAGTCTTCAAGCTGATTGTAAACCGTTGGGAACGACCACAGGTGGACATGATGGCGTCCCGCCTCAACAAAAAGCTAAAAAGATATTGCGCCAGGTCAAGGGACCCTCAGGCGATAGCTGTGGACGCTCTAGTGACACCGTGGGTGTACCAGTCGGTTTATGTGTTCCCTCCTCTTCCTCTCATACCCAAGGTACTGAGGATAATAAGAAAGAGAGGAGTAAGAACTATACTCATCGTTCCGGACTGGCCAAGAAGAACTTGGTACCCGGAACTTCAGGAAATGATCTCAGAGGACCCATGGCCTCTGCCGCTTCGACAGGACCTGCTGAAGCAGGGGCCCTGTCTGTTCCAAGACTTACCGCGGCTGCGTTTGACGGCATGGCGGTTGAACGCCGGATCCTAAGGGAAAAGGGCATTCTGGATGAAGTCATTCCTACGCTGATAAAAGCTAGGAAGGTTGTGACAGCACAACATTATCACCGCATATGGCGAAAATATGTTGCTTGGTGTGAGGCCAGGAAGGCCCCAACAGAGGAATTTCAGCTGGGTCGTTTTCTGTACTTCCTACAGTCAGGAGTGACTATGGGCCTAAAATTGGGATCCATAAAAGTCCAGATTTCGGCCTTGTCTATTTTCTTTCAAAAAGAACTGGCTTCACTGCCTGAAGTTCAGACGTTTGTTAAGGGAGTGCTGCATATTCAGCCCCCTTTTGTGCCTCCAGTGGCACCTTGGGATCTCAACGTTGTGTTGGATTTCCTAAAATCACATTGGCTTGAGCCACTTAAGACCGTGGAGTTAAAATATCTCACGTGGAAGATGGTCATGCTGTTGGCCTTGGCTTCGGCCAGGCGGGTGTCAGAATTGGCGGCTTTGTCATGTAAAAGCTCTTATCTGATTTTCCATATGAACAGGGCAGAATTGAGGACTCGTCCCCAATTTCTTCCTAAGGTGGTATCAGCGTTTCATTTAAACCAACCAATTGTGGTGCCTGCGGCTACTCGGGACTTGGAGGATTCCAAGTTGCTGGACGTAGTCCGGGCCCTGAAAATATATGTTTCCAGGACGGCTGGAGTCAGAAAAACTGACTCGCTATTTATCCTGCATGCACCCAACAAGCTGGGTGCTCCTGCTTCAAAGCAGACTATTGCTCGCTGGATCTGTAGCACGATTCAACTTGCACATTCTGCGGCTGGACTGCCGCATCCAAAATCGGTAAAAGCCCATTCCACAAGAAAGGTGGGCTCTTATTGGGCGGCTGCCCGAGGGGTCTCGGCTTTACAACTTTGCCGAGCTGCTACTTGGTCGGGTTCAACACGTTTGCAAAATTCTACAAGTTTGATACCCTGGCTGAGGAGGACCTTGAGTTTACTCATTCGGTGCTGCAGAGTCATCCGCACTCTCCCGCCCGTTTTGGAGCTTTGGTATAATCCCAATGGTTCTTACGGAGTACCCAGCATCCACTAGGATGTCAGAGAAAATAAGAATTTACTCACCGGTAATTCTATTTCTCGTAGTCCGTAGTGGATGCTGGGAGCCCGTCCCAAGTGCGGACTCTCTGCAATACATGTATATAGTTATTGCGTAACTAAAGGGTTATTGTTATGAGCCATCTGTTAATGAGGCTCATTATTGTTTTCATACTGTTAACTGGGTATAGTTATCAAAAGTTGTACGGTGTGATTGGTGTGGCTGGTATGAGCCTTACCCTGGATTCCAAATCCTTTCCTGGTAATGTCAGCTCTTCCGGGCACAGTTTTCCTAACTGAGGTCTGGAGGAGGGGCATAGAGGGAGGAGCCAGTGCACACCAGATATAGTACCTAATCTTTCTTTTAAGAGTGCCCAGTCTCCTGCGGAGCCCGTCTATACCCCATGGTCCTTCCGGAGTACCCAGCATCCACTACGGACTACGACAAATAGAATTACCGGTGAGTAAATTCTTATTATTACTTTTGTGTTGGAGGTTTTTGCGGAGGTTTCCGCTTTTCACTGTCCTCCCCGGAACTCGGCGGTGCCGTGTGACGGAACGGACAGTGGTATCTTTTGTTGTCCTTTTTCCTTGGCGGCACGCCACACATACCTTTAGTTTTAGGGTAATTAGTAGCCCCTAGCTTCTGTTTGTTTTAGTTAGAGGTCCACTTGTTATTACCCTGTCTCGGTTCACGCTTTGTCTCTCTCTAAGACCTGGGGGCATCGGAGTTGGGCAGACCTAATCCGCCCTTCAAACGCGGCTGCCGTGGGCCCAAGAAACCATAGTCATTCAGGCGTGAGTCAACCACACGGGTAAGACAACGGAGGTAGGGTGCTAGGGGCTATTCCCGTACCTCTCCTTAGGTTAGCGTCACGTTCTGGTGCTCTGAACTTGCATCACTACATCTCTCCAGTTCTGAGCATCAGGAACATAACACTTTGAAAGTATTTTATCTGTTTTTAGAATAGGATAGTTATTTTGGATGATACGCTTAATCTCATTTGATAATACATTAAATGTGGTTACAAATCGGGGCTGACAATCCATAGTAGGGACAGTATCCTCTAGTGTCTGTTTATATGACAAGAGTGATTCTCTATCACAACTCAGAGCTGCATCCAAAGCCTGTTTTGTAATCTCAGTAGGATAATTTTGCTCACTGAATGCTAATGTCAGTTCAGATGCTTGTGTCTTAAATTGCTCAATATTTGAACAGTTTTGGCTAAGTTTGAGATACTGACTATTTGGTATGTTATGAAGCCAAAGACGGTGATGACAGCTGTTGCAATTAAGGAAGTTATTAGTATCCACCTCTTTTCTAAAGGTGTATGTATTGATGTGATTATTATCAACAGAGAGCGACATCCAAGAAAGTTATGTGTGAAGTGTGTACAGTAATCGTAAATGATAATCCAAATGTGTTAGTGTTGAGATGTGCCAAAAAAAGGGCAGCTTGGTGTGCGTCCCCATCCCAAATAAAGAACATGTCATCGATGTATCTTCCATAGAGCACCAGGTTTGCCTTATATGGACCATCCCAGACATAAATGTCTTCCAGATGGCAAATAAAGATGTTAGCTAGACTAGGGGCAAACCTGGTGCCCATGGCCACACAGAGGACCTGCTGGTAGAATTTATTATCAAAGGTGAAGTAGTTGTGAGTCATTATGAAATTCACAACTTCCAAATTGAATCGACATTTACTATTGTCAAGTGATTTATCTGTGCTTAACGTGAGCTCAAGTGCCTCTAACCCCAATTTGTGGGGTATATTAGTATTAAGAGACTGTATGTCACAAGTCATAAATAAATAGCTATTTCTCCATTCCAGATCTTTTATTAGACTAATGAAGTGGGTGGAGTAACTAATATAGGATCTAAGTGTCAAAACGTGCAGTTGCAAAAAATAATCAACAAAGGCAGATAAATTAGAAGTGAGGAAGCCCAACCCAGAAATAATGGGATGCCCAGGTGGAGAGTGCAGGGACTTGTGTTTTTTGGGAAGGTGATAATATGTGGGTATAACAGGGTGTGTGACAAATAAAAATGTGAATTCAGTCTAGGATATCGCTCCCTCTGCTAGCGCCATGTCCAGAAGTTCTTTCAATTCATTTTGGTATTTAGAAGTAGGATCAGATTTAATTTGGACATAGAAATGTGCATTAATTGTCTATAAGCCTCTGTCAAATAATCCACAGGATTCTGCAAACGTCTGTGGTGAGCTATACCTTGGCGGTGGGGAGGGCACCACAAAGTGCCTGCTCTGTGGGTACACCTTTAGCCAAATTGGTTCTACATTATACCGGCACACCTCTTAACCAAGCAGTCCACCTTTGGAGTACAAATTAGCACTTTGTGATTAAATATCCTATATTGGAGCTCCATCTGCGTCTCAGATGTGGACATTTAATTAGTATCTGTAGTTTCATAAACTCTTAATTTGCAGTGGTTCATATCATTGTGTTGCATTGCTTTTATATCTATCTTTTTGATATTTATTTTATTTTTATTCATAATAAATTGTCTTAGACAAATGCACTGTTATTCTAGTGTTCCCTTGTGACATTGCGTACTTTCTTGTTTGGTTTATTAGTGAGTATTGAAGAGTACTCAATTGGGAGCTGCATTAATTTAGATCTGCAGTGACCAATTGTTAAATACCAGATTGTGCACCTGATGTTATTACAATTGTACTGGTATAATTGTTTTTTCGTATATTAGCACTACAATGTGACAATGTGCACTAGGCCAGAGTGATGTATCTAGGGGTCCGAGCGCCACAGGCAAAGGTAAAGAGCGTCTCAGGCAAAAGTAGAGGAACAGTGCCCTCACCCCATACTTAAATTAGGAAAGGCAAGTGTGCGGAAAAAGGGATATGGTTGTGTGGGGAAGGGGTGTGGTCTTACAATAGTAACCCCAATTTAAATTATGCCACACAGTAGTGCCCTTTACTCACATTACACCGCATAGGAGTGTCCCTTATTCACATTACACCATACAAAAGTGTCTCTTGTTACATCACACAGTATTCTGCCTTATTCACATAACGCCAAACAGTATTGTGCCTTATTAACGTTATGCCACACAGTAGTGCCCCTTATTACACTATGCTGCACAGTAGTATGATAACAAGAGAAAGAATACTCTTTTTTCTGGTGCACTATTTATTCAATACAACTTAACTTTTAATTATTTACAGTCTAACTCACAATTTACATAGGTAACATAACATAGCAAAAACATTGATAAAAACATTAGGAATAGTGTTGGTTCCTGGTATGTAACAATATCATTTAATGGTTATCGATTGTAATTTGACTTTTTATTTGGTATTAGTGTAATTAGTTGACACACCAAATATATCTGTTGTTCACTTATAAATAGTGACAATTACCAGTATAGAAAAATAACATGTAAATAATATTGACCTCAAAATGCACATATCTGTAGTGATAAAGGTGCAGTTACTCCATATGTGACATTGTACATATCAATCATTTAACATAGTAAATAAAAGAAACAATTTTACATTCCAATCAATCACAGGTGTTATTGTGTTAGTAGAGGTTTGGTGGAGAATACAACTGAGACATAAACATATTACGTACATTCACCTAGTTAAAGATGCAGATAGGTGTGAGTAACATCAGTACAACCATCACAGAAAAGTTTTTTAAGCCTAGGCCAAACTGGAATATTTAAAAATAGGCCAAACTGGAATATTTAAAAATATGTGTAATATAGCATGGTATAAGTACCCAATAAATAATACCCGTGTGGGTTAATATTTGTATCATTGAAACACCAGGGATTTTGTATGAAACTAATATATAAAGTAAGAAGGAAGTGCTCCTTTACAAATAATCTACAGCAGACAGTGGCGCACCCAGGGGGGGGGGGGGTTTCCGAGCACCCAGAAACCCCCCTCCACTAAAAAAAAAAAAAAAAAAAAATTTTTTTTTTTTTTAGCTGCATGAGTATTATTAATGAGTATTATTAATGGCTGTCTAGCGTCCTCTGCAGCCTGCTGTCTTCCTGGTGGCACTTGTAAGAGCAATAAAAGTTTATTTTAATTATAGTACATATATATATTTCCCTCATGTGCTTATCCATTCTTACTTTAATAATCTTCAACTGCATCAACTCCAGCAGTCTTCGGACATCTGATACTTATTCCAGTGTCATCTGCTGATGTAACTATGTGTATTTACCCTGTACTTTTCCTATACTGTCATCAACTGTAAGTTGCTGTTTTCCTGTTTGATTATTCATGTACTCTGTAATTGGGCGCTGCGGAACCCTTGTGGCGCCATATAAATAAAGGATAATAATAATAATAATAATATATCCATGTGCATACATATATACACATGTATATACATACATACATATAAACACACACACACATGATAGATATATATATATATATATATACACACACACACACACACGTGTGTGTGTGTGTGTGTGTGTGTGTGTATGTGTATGTATATGTATATATATATATATATATACTGTATGTGTGTACACACATATATATATATATATATATGTATGCATGTTTAATATGCTGTGTGTATGTATATATATATATATGTGTAGATATGTGTGTGTGTGTGTGTGTGTGTATATATGTACACTAGTTTTACGGACCCAGCATATGCTGGGTCACCTCAGTCCCCACCCCCGTGATTGGCTCCACCCAGTTCTGGAAACCCCCCCATGCAAATCCTGCATTTGCCACTGGCAGAGGTTCCCAAACTGTGTGCCGTGGCTCCCTGGGGTGCCTCGGGACACTTGCAGGGGTGCCTTGGGTTGGTGGTCCAGGACCAATTCAAATTATTCATGGTCAATATAATAGGCAAAACCAGTGCTGGTGGCTGCCAGTCATAAAATATGTGGCCAAACAGAAGCAAATCCTGTCCCTCACCACACAACTGACCCTAAGGATGACATAAAAGCGATCTACTTAATGTAATATTTCTTTCTAAATTTCTCAACAAGAAATTTTTGGCCTAGGGGTGCCGTGAAAAAAATTCTGATATTCTAGGGCGCCGTGATTCCAAAAAGTTTGGAAACCACTGATCTACAGTATAAAGTCAAATATAAATAAAAGTAATATGGAGTACCCCTTATATATAGCAGCCACTGCTACTGGCGTCAGTGTCCTGCACCGCTCTTCATTACTGTGAAGAAACTCAAAATAAATTACAGTTCCCGACAGCCCTTGCTACCGGAAGCTCCCGGCAGCTATTGTCGCTGGGAGTTGTAGTTTATTTTGAGCCTTTTCACAATAGTGAAGAGTGGTACCAGACACAGGCGCCAGTAGCAGTGGCTGTTTTGCCGGTCTCTGGGCCAGACACTGGCCAGGGTGGCACACCACGCCAGGTACTGCCATTACTATTTCATTTTACCTTCTGTCCACGGGTGGCACCGCTAGGTGGTGCCCCTCCTCAACTGGCACCCCTGGCTAGTGCAGTCCTGGCCAAGGGGTGGATACACCCCTGCTAGGGCACTACTATGGTTCAGAAAATAAACTAAGGCACTATTATAGAGAATACAATTCACAACTGCTACAGGGAGTTGTCTCTGGACGTGAGCCCCTGAAAAATGTTGCTATGGGGCCCACAAAGTTCTGGCTACGCCCCTGTATAAAAGTATATATTAAATTCCTATCTCCTGATAGATTGTATTGGTAGTTTGTTGGAAGCTTGTAAGCAGAGCCCTCTTAATTTCCTGTTAATACATAGCTTTATTTTATGACTTTGTTACCATTTGGAGTATGCTTCCACAATATAAATAAATGTTCATAAAATACATATTTATTATATACCATTCTATCATAACTACACATGCCAAAATACAGTATACAGTATGTAATTGTATTTCTCAGGTTTATCACTAATGTTCTATGAGTAGTTAATGCCCTATACCCATCGCCCTGTGTTACAAATAATATACAGGTCCTTTTCTCCTATTTCATAGTGGGTCTGATACAGATGTGGATGGAGGCTAGCACATAGCGCAAAGTACTGATGTGCAGTACGAGTCTGAGACTTCAGTCGCACTATGGCTGCAGGCTGTAAGTGATGGACAGTCTGCTACAATTTGGGTAGAGCAGAAGGCAGCACTGTCACCTACATTTTGGGGAGTGACAAGGCCAGAATCCCTGTCAGCTGCTTGAGATTTCTTTGCCTCTACGTTGGATCTGCAGAGGCCGGCTTGCACCACCTCATGGGTCAGGCAGCCAGCCTTGCAAAGAGGCCAAACCCCGTCTCTCCTTTGACCAATTTCACAGGGTGTCAGGCTTCCAGACACAGCCTCGCTTCTGTCTTTCCCTCCCAATGTGTTAGGACAGGACTGTGCCTTTTGCCAGCAGTTACTGCCAGCACACCCCATATGCCAACCACCTCCCAACTGGTGGGAGAGGGGAGTCTGTAGTGTATAAGGGGTCCACATTGGGAGATGACAGGAGGGGATACAAAGACAAGAGAGACTAACTTGAGAGAGGATGGCAGAGTGGCAGGGGTGGATTGGCCTTAAGTCTCACAGTGAAGATTCCCAGTGTGCTAATGCACCTGTGAGTCCTCCTGGCTGAAGAGTGATTTCCTTTTTTTTTTACATGTAGCCCCGCACCCACTTCTTGAATGACAGACAGCATGATTCTGAGTCCGATCACTCCTGATACAAAGTACTGCCTTGAGTGCAGGGGGTTCGGTTGCTACTCGAGTGCATGCTTCACCCTGCATCCAATTTGCTCACTGCATGCTGCTGCTGTTGTGATATGTCCGACCCCAAATCCACCTGTCCCCTTCTGTCCTCTCGCTGCCACTCAGTTATGCTTAGGAGACTGCGTCTGGACTCTGCTTCACCCCACTGCTGTGCAAATAGGGACTAATTGCCTCTGGAGTCTGCCTCTGTAACACAGGCAGGCATGGCATCAGTGTAGCCATGGATGGAGGAGTAAACTGTAACCAGTCAGCCATATACATACAAAGAGGCAGAGCAGGGGCTGGCAACAGTCTAACACATCCCCATCACATGACAGGTCATTTATTTATAGTATAGCTGAGCCAGGTTCGGTATATTTTTCAATGGTTACAACGTCAACATTCATCATGTAGACATTGTGCCATGTTTTGCATCTCAACATTGTTAGCATGTTATCACTGATGAAATTTCAACACGCTGACAATATTGACAGTCTGTAGAGCAATGATGCGGCTGTTCTGGCAGTAAGTACCCTATCCCTAACCTTACACCTAATGTTAGCCTTTGGCAAAAAGGAGGGAATTTCACTTGTGGACAATCACAATGTCAGTATTTTACAGATGAAAACTTGTTAGCTGTCAACATTTCAACAATATTGACAATATGAATGTCGATATTGTAACCGTTGACATGGTGACTTCACACTAAGCCTATCTGTATTGAAAATGCTAATCTTAATTTGTATGAAGGCACCCAAGTATATGTGAGGGCAACTGGGGCTTAACTGTATTATGGATCAGGATAAGCAGAGCAAGGTAGTGAATATCTTGGAAGCTTTACTTTCTGGTGTTTATGTGAGTATAGGAATGGACTACTGCACATACACAAAGTTATTTCATCCAGACAAAGGGGCCTCATTCACACTTGATCGCAGCAGCAAATTTGTTAGCATATAACATGTGCAGAGAGAGTTAGATTTGGGTGGATTATACTGTTTCTGTGCAGCAGAGCCGGCCCTAACCAATATGATGCCCTAGGCAAGATTTTGGCTGGTGCCCCGTAGCACCACCGCTGGTTCTGCCTCTGACCTTGCACCTCTTTCCCAGCACCATCACCCCTCACCCATAGCAGTCCTTGTATCCCCTATATTTTAAATAGGAACAGTTCGCACATTTGACGCACAGCCCAAAAAGGGGCATCTTCTTGCTGGGAAGAGGCATGGCCACACAATAGTAACCCCAATTCCAATTACGCCACACAGTACTGCAACTTTATTCACATTTTATCTTGCGATAGTGTCCATAATTCATATTACATCCCACAGTAGTATCACTTTACCTTATAAACGTTACTCCTCACAGTAGAGCCCCTTATTCACATTATATCACACTGAATTGCTCCTTATTCACATTACACCACACCTTATTGCTCTTTATTCACATTAGACGACACAGTAGTGCACTTTCTATATGCAACGCCACATAGTAGAGCACCTTATGACACACATAGTGCCCCCTACACATTTGCTGCACATTATTAATGCATTTTTGCATGACACACATAATGCTCCTTACACATATTCCGAACACTACTGCACAACCAACCCACTCACATGCACACAGCACTCATACTTCCACTAACACTGTGACCTCTGCCTCTGCTTGGATACAGATGTGTCCTCACAAATCTTGCATCAATGCTAACGTCGGGCACCTTTTTTTGAATGAAAATGCATCTTATTTGCATTGCTATGTGGCTAGGATGCACAAGCAGCATCTGCTGATTAAACTGATATGCAGCATGCCTATATACTGTGTGAGACTGTAGCTGTATCTGCATATGAAATGCTACATACAGAATATAGGCATGCCGCATATCATTTTAATCAGCAGAAGCTGCTGATGCCCCTAGGCATATCAAATGCCCTAGGCAATTGCCTAGTTTGCCTATGCCTATGGCCGGCTCTGCTGTGCAGGGTAAATACTGGCTGCTTTATTTTTACACTGCAATTTAGATTTCAGATTGAACACACACGCCACCCAAATCTAACTCTCTCTGCACACGTTATATCTGCCTCCCCTGCAGTGTACATGGTTTTGCCCATTAGCTAACAAATTTGCTGCAGCGATCAGATCTGAATTAGGCCCAATCTTCGTTCCCTTACTAAGATTGCCAAAACAGATTGTATGCACTGTACCATATTGTTACTGTGTAGCGTGACATAGTTGGAGACGGACATCTTCCCCGTTGCTCCCAAGAGATCCTGCCATTTACCTGCTTGCACCACTGTTCCAGCAACCCTGCACTGCTACAGATTACATGTATAGACACTGGCTGGTGACCTGCTACAACCCTGCAAGTACACTGTGCCTACTATCCTCAATAAACCACATCACTGATTACATCACTGGACCAGAGGCACGTTTATAATGGGTGCAGGGTGTGCAGTGCATACAGTCCCCTGAGTCCAGAGGGGCCCAGACAGAAAACCTTGCACCCATTGTTTCAATACTTACCTCTCCAGAGTCCCCCAGTGGCGGAAACACCTCTCCACAGATCACCAGGAAAATGGCACAGTACTATTTGCCCAATGTTTTCACCATGTTCTGTATGGAAATTAGTGATGTGCACCGGAAATTTTTCGGGTTTTGTGTTTTGGTTTTGGGTTCGGTTCCGCGGCCGTGTTTTGGGTTCGAACGCGTTTTGGCAAAACCTCTCCGAATTTTTTTTGTCGGATTCGGGTGTGTTTTGGATTCGGGTGTTTTTTTCAAAAAACCCTAAAAAACAGCTTAAATCATTGAATTTGGGGGTCATTTTGATCCCATAGTATTATTAACCTCAATAACCATAATTTACACTCATTTTCATTCTATTCTGAACACCTCACACCTCACAATATTATTTTTAGTCCTAAAATTTGCACCGAGGTCGCTGGATGGCTAAGCTAAGCGACCCAAGTGGCCGACACAAACACCTGGCCCATCTAGGAGTGGCACTGCAGTGTCAGGCAGGATGGCCCTTCCAAAAAATACTCCCCAAACAGCACATGACGCAAAGAAAAAAAGAGGCGCAATGAGGTAGCTGTGTGAGTAAGCTAAGCGACCCTAGTGGCCGACACAAACACCTGGCCCATCTAGGAGTGGCACTGCAGTGTCAGGCAGGATGGCCCTTCCAAAAAATACTCCCCAAACAGCACATGACGCAAAGAAGAAAAAAAAGAGGCGCAATGAGGTAGCTGTGTGAGTAAGCTAAGCGACCCTAGTGGCCGACACAAACACCTGGCCCATCTAGGAGTGGCACTGCAGTGTCAGGCAGGATGGCCCTTCCAAAAAATACTCCCCAACAGCACATGACGCAAAGAAAAATGAAAGAAAAAAGATGTGCAAGATGGAATTGTCCTTGGGCCCTCCCACCCACCCTTATGTTGTATAAACAGGACATGCACACTTTAACCAACCCATCATTTCAGCAACAGGGTCTGCCATACGACTGTGAATGAAATGACTGGTTGGTTTGGGCCCCCACCAAAAAAGAAGCAATCTCTCCTTGCACAAACTGGCTCTACAGAGGCAAGATGTCCACCTCATCATCATCGTCCGATTCATCACCCCTTTCACTGTGTACATCCCCCTCCTCACAGATTATTAATTCGTCCCCACTGGAATCCACCATCTCAGATCCCCGTGTACTTTCTGGAGGCAATTGCTGCTGGTGAATGTCTCCATGGAGGAATTGATTATAATTCATTTTAATGAACATCATCTTCTCCACATTTTCTGGAAGTAACCTCGTACGCCGATTGCTGACAAGGTGAGCGGCGGCACTAAACACTCTTTCGGAGTACACACTGGAGGGAGGGAAACTTAGGTAGAATAAAGCCAGTTTGTGCAAGGGCCTCCAAATTGCCTCTTTTCCCTGCCAGTATACGTACGGACTGTGTGACGTGCCTACTTGGATGCGGTCACTCATATAATCCTCCACCATTCTTTCAATGGTGAGAGAATCATATGCAGTGACAGTAGACGACATGTCAGTAATCGTTGGCAGGTCCTTCAGTCCTGACCAGATGTCAGCATCAGCAGTCGCTCCAGACTGCCTTCTATCACCGCCAGCGGGTGGGCTCGGAATTCGTAGCCTTTTCCTCGCACCCCCAGTTGCGTGAGAATGTGAAGGAGGAGATGTTGACAGGTCGCGTTCCGCTTGACTTGACAATTTTCTCACCAGCAGTTCTTTGAACCCCTGCAGACTTGTGTCTGCCGGAAAGAGAGATCCAACGTAGGTTTTAAATCTAGGATCGAGCACGGTGGCCAAAATGTAGTGCTCTGATTTCAACAGATTGACCACACGTGAATCCTGGTTAAGCGAATGAAGGGCTCCATCCACAAGTCCCACATGCCTAGCGGAATCGCTCTGTTTTAGCTCCTCCTTCAATACCTCCAGCTTCTTCTGCAAAAGCCTGATGAGGGGAATGACCTGACTCAGGCTGGCAGTGTCTGAACTGACTTCACGTGTGGCAAGTTCAAAGGGCAGCAGAACCTTGCACAACGTTGAAATCATTCTCCACTGCGCTTGAGACAGGTGCATTCCACCTCCTTTGCCTATATCGTGGGCAGATGTATAGGCTTGAATGGCCTTTTGCTGCTCCTCCATCCTCTGAAGCATATAGAGGGTTGAATTCCACCTCGTTACCACCTCTTGCTTCAGATGATGGCAGGGCAGGTTCAGGTTTTTTTGGTGGTGCTCCAGTCTTCTGTACGCGGTGCCTGCACGCCGAAAGTGGCCCGCAATTCTTCTGGCCACCGACAGCATTTCTTGCACGCCCCTGTCGTTTTTTAAATAATTCTGCACCACCAAATTCAAGGTATGTGCAAAACATGGGACGTGCTGGAATTTGCCCAGATGTAATGCACGCACAATATTGATGGCGTTGTCCGATGCCACAAATCCCCAGGAGAGTCCAATTGGGGTAAGCCATTCTGCGATGATCTTCCTCAGTTGCCGTAAGAGGTTTTCAGCTGTGTGCGTATTCTGGAAAGCGGTGATACAAAGCGTAGCCTGCCTAGGAACGAGTTGGCGTTTGCGAGATGCTGCTACTGGTGCCGCCGCTGCTGTTCTTGCAGCGGGAGGCAATACATCTACCCAGTGGGCTGTCACAGTCATGTAGTCCTGAGTCTGCCCTGCTCCACTTGTCCACACGTCCGTGGTTAAGTGGACATTGGGTACAACTGCATTTTTTAGGACACTGGTGAGTCTTTTTCTGACGTCCGTGTACATTCTCGGTATCGCCTGCCTAGAGAAGTGGAACCTAGATGGTATTTGGTAATGGGGGCACACTACCTCAAGAAATTGTCTAGTTCCCTGTGAACTAACGGCGGATACCGGACGCACGTCTAACACCAACATAGTTGTCAAGGCCTCAGTTATCCGCTTTGCAACAGGATGACTGCTGTGATATTTCATCTTCCTCGCAAAGGACTGTTGGACAGTCAATTGCTTACTGGAAGTAGTACAAGTGGTCTTCCGACTTCCCCTCTGGGATGACGATCGACTCCCAGCAGCAACAACAGCAGAGCCAGCAGCAGTAGGCGTTACACTCAAGGATGCATCGGAGGAATCCCAGGCAGGAGAGGACTCGTCAGACTTGCCAGTGACATGGCCTGCAGGACTATTGGCTTTCCTGGGTAAGGAGGAAATTGACACTGAGGGAGTTGGTGGTGTGGTTTGCGCGAGCTTGGTTTCAAGAGGAAGGGATTTACTGGTCAGTGGACTGCTTCCGCTGTCGCCCAAAGTTTTTGAACTTGTCACTGACTTATTATGAATGCGCTGCAGGTGACGTATAAGGGATGATGGTCCGAGGTGGTTAACTTCCTTACCCCTACTTATTACAGCTTGACAAAGGCAACACACGGCTTGACACCTGTTGTCAGCATTTCTGTTGAAATACTTCCACACTGAAGAGCTGATTTTTTTGGTATTTTCACCAGGCATGTCAATGGCCATATTCCTCCCATGGACAACAGGTGTCTCCCAGGGTGCCTGACTTAAACAAACCACCTCACCATCAGAATCCTCCTTGTCAATTTCCTCCCCAGCGCCAGCAACACCCAAATCCTCATCCTGGTGTACTTCAACACTGACATCTTCAATTTCACTATCAGGAACTGGACTGCGGGTGCTCCTTTCAACACTTGCAGGGGGCGTGCAAATGGTGGAAGGCGCAAGCTCTTCCCGTCCAGTGTTGGGAAGGTCAGGCATCGCAACCGACACAATTGGACTCTCCTTTGGGATTTGTGATTTCGAAGAACGTACAGTTCTTTGCTGTGCTTTTGCCGCAAGTCTTTTCTTTTTTCTAGCGAGAGGATGAGTGCTTCCATCCTCATGTGAAGCTGAACCACTAGCCATGAACATAGGCCAGGGCCTCAGCCGTTCCTTGCCACTCCGTGTCGTAAATGGCATATTGGCAAGTTTATGCTTCTCCTCAGACGCTTTTAATTTTGATTTTTGGATCATTTTTTTACTGATCTTTTGTGTTTTGGATTTTACATGCTCTGTACTATGACATTGGGCATCGGCCTTGGCAGACGACGTTGATGGCATTTCATCATCTCGGCCATGACTAGTGGCAGCAGCTTCAGCACGAGGTGGAAGTGGATCTTGATCTTTCCCTATTTTTTTAACCTCCACATTTTTGTTCTCCATATCTTGCGCACATTTAAAAGCCACCACAGGTATACAATGTAGATGGATGGATAGTATAGTATTACTTATACTTATGGACGACGAGTGCACTGACGACACAGAGGTAGGTACAGCCGTGGCCTACCGTACTGCTGCTTAGTGCTTATATATATAATATACTGTATAACGGACCTGGTGGACACTGTCAGCAGACTGCTAAACTAGTATGAAAAAAGAAAAAATAACACCACAGGTATACAATGTAGATGGATGGATAGTATAGTATTACTTATACTTATGGACGACGAGTGCACTGACGACACAGAGGTAGGTACAGCCGTGGCCTACCGTACTGCTGCTTAGTGCTTATATATATAATATACTGTATAACGGACCTGGTGGACACTGTCAGCAGACTGCTAAACTAGTATGAAGAAAGAAAAAAAAAAACACCACAGGTATACAATGTAGATGGATGGATAGTATAGTATTACTTATACTTATGGACGACGAGTGCACTGACGACACAGAGGTAGGTACAGCCGTGGCCTACCGTACTGCTGCTTAGTGCTTATATATATATAATATACTGTATAACGGACCTGGTGGACACTGTCAGCAGACTGCTAAACTAGTATGAAGAAAGAAAAAAAAAAACACCACAGGTATACAATGTAGATGGATGGATAGTATAGTATTACTTATACTTATGGACGACGAGTGCACTGACGACACAGAGGTAGGTACAGCCGTGGCCTACCGTACTGCTGCTTAGTGCTTATATATATAATATACTGTATAACGGACCTGGTGGACACTGTCAGCAGACTGCTAAACTAGTATGAAGAAAGAAAAAAAAAACACCACAGGTATACAATGTAGATGGATGGATAGTATAGTATTACTTATACTTATGGACGATGAGTGCACTGATGACACAGAGGTAGGTACAGCCGTGGCCTACTGTACTGCTGCTTAGTGCTTATATATATAATATACTGTATAACGGACCTGGTGGACACTGTCAGCAGACTGCTAAACTAGTATGAAGAAAGAAAAAAATAACACCACAGGTATACAATGTAGATGGATGGATAGTATAGTATTACTTATACTTATGGACGACGAGTGCACTGATGACACAGAGGTAGGTACAGCCGTGGCCTACGTACTGCTGCTTAGTGCTTATATATATAATATACTGTATAACGGACCTGGTGGACACTGTCAGCAGACTGGTAAACTAGTATGAAGAAAGAAAAAAAAAAAACACCACAGGTATACAATGTAGATGGATGGATAGTATAGTATTACTTATACTTATGGACGACGAGTGCACTGACGACACAGAGGTAGGTACAGCCGTGGCCTACCGTACTGCTGCTTAGTGCTTATATATATAATATACTGTATAACGGACCTGGTGGACACTGTCAGCAGACTGCTAAACTAGTATGAAGAAAGAAAAAAAAAACACCACAGGTATACAATGTAGATGGATGGATAGTATAGTATTACTTATACTTATGGACGACGAGTGCACTGACGACACAGAGGTAGGTACAGCCGTGGCCTACCGTACTGCTGCTTAGTGCTTATATATATAATATACTGTATAACGGACCTGGTGGACACTGTCAGCAGACTGCTAAATAAACTAGCATGAAGAAAGAAAAAAAAAAAAACACAGTGTTTTTCAGGCAGACAAATGTATACTGGACTGGTGGTCACTGTCAGCAAAACTGTGCACTGTACTCCTGCTATAACTGCTCCCCAGTCCCCACAATTAGGCAGTGTGAGCAGAGCAGTGCACTCAGCACAGATATATCATGCAGCAGTGCAGCACACTGAGTGAGCACAGCCACAGATATGGTGGAGCGTTTTTTTTCAGGCAGAGAAACAAAGGATTAAAATCACTGGTGGTATAATCAAAACCCTGCACTGTACTCCCTAACAGCTGCTCCCCGTCCCCAATCCTCCCCACAATTATAACAATGTCACTCTTAGTCTTTTCTATTACGGAGAGGACGCCAGCCACGTCCTCTCCCTATCAATCTCAATGCACGTGTGAAAATGGCGGCGACGCGCGGCTCCTTATATAGAATCCGAGTCTCTCGAGAATCCGACAGCGGGATGATGACGTTCGGGCGCGCTCGGGTTAACCGAGCAAGGCGGGAGGATCCGAGTCGCTCGGACCCGTGTAAAAAAAAGGTGAAGTTCGGGCGGGTCGGATTCCGAGGAACCGAACCCGCTCATCACTAATGGAAATCTCTGTGAAAATGGACACAGCGACATTTCCCTGGAGACCTGCGCATGCACAATAGAGTCTGTGGAGGACATTTACTAAGCAGCGATAAGAGCAGAGAAGTGAGCCAGTGGAGAAGTTGCCCATGGCAACCAATCAGCACTGAAGTAACATCTATAATTTGCATGCTATAAAATTATACAGAGCTGCTGATTGGTGTTACAATCCTGAGCACTCATGTTTTGTTATTGTTTAAATTACCTTTGCTTCAGTTTGTGGAACTACAGGTCACAGCTAGCTCCTGCATAGTTGTCTCCCAGTGCCTTTGCTCCTGCACTCAGCAACTGACTTCACAGGTGTCTGGATTCTGTAATTACAGCTCGTTACCTGAAAACTACTATTCAGCCAGTGGCGTAACTACTGCCCCCGCAGTCCTCGCGGTGGCTTGGGGGCGAGGGGCTGCGCGGGCGCCACTGATTTACAGCAGACTGACATGCGGACGAGCGTCCGCATGTCAGTCTGCAGTCTCCTTCCCTCCGCCGCTTGTTGGAGGGACACGGAGGGCACACAGCGCGCCTCCCTGTGTCCCTCCTGCTGCATCATCTCCGGCGGCCGCGGGTCTAATAGGGGGAAGTGCCATCCGTGAACTCTAATTGGCTCACGAACCGGCACTTCCCCCTATTAGACCCGCGGCCGCCGGAGATGATGCAGCAGGAGGGACACAGGAGAGACGAGCTGTGCCCTCCGTTCCCTCCAAAAAGCGACGGCGCGCGCGGGGGGGGGGGGGGTAAATATCTGGCACTGGGGGCATATATGGCATGGGGGGGGGAGGGAGGAATATCTGGCACTGGGGCATTTCTGGCACTGGGGGGAATATCTGGCACTGGGGGCATATCTGGCACTGGGGGGGGGGATATCTGGCACTGGGGCATATATGGCACTGGGGGGGAATATCTGGCACTGGGGGCATATATGGCACTGGGGGGGATATCTGGCACAGGGGGCATATATGGCACTGGGGGGAATATCTGGCATTGGGGGCATATATGGCACTGGGGGGGGGTATATCTGGCACTGGGGCATATATGGCACTGGGGGGAATATCTGGCACTGGGGGGGGATATCTGGCACTGGGGCATATATGGCACTGGGGGGAATATCTGGCACTGGGGGGGATATCTGGCACTGGGGCATATATGGCACTGGGGGGGAATATCTGGCACTGGGGGCATATATGGCACTGGGGGGGAATATCTGGCACTGGGGGCATATATGGCACTGGGGGGGATATCTGGCACTGGGGGCATATATGGCACGGGGGGAATATCTGGCACTGGGGGGGAATATCTGGCACTGGGGGCATATATGGCACGGGGAGAATATCTGGCACTGGGGGGGAATATCTGGCACTGGGGGCATATATGGCACTGGGGGCATATTTGGCACTGGGGGGAATATATGGCACTGGGGGCATATCTGGCACTGGGGGCATATGTGGCACTGGGGGGAATATCTGGCACTGGGGGCATATGTGGCACTGGGGGGGTATATGTGTACCTGGCACATGGGGACGACGACTATATTTGGCACTGGGGCATGTAAGTACCTGGCACCGTGGGGGAATATCTGGCACTGGGGACATATGTGGCACTGGGAGCACAGCCCTAGCAACAAGGACTACCTCCTAGCAACGAGCATGACACCCAGTGCATGAAACACCTGGCAACGAGCATGACACCCAGTGCATGAAACACCTGGCAACGAGCATGACACCCAGTGCATGAAACACCTGGCAATGAGCATGACACCCAGTGCATGAAACACCTGGCAACGAGCATGACACCCTGAGCATGAAAACCCCTGGCACCATGCATGGAACCAAGAGCATGAAACCCCTGGCAACGAGCATGACACCCAGTGCATGAAACCCCTGACAACGAGCAGGTAATTGAAAAGTAATTAGAAGCCTTACTGTAGGACTTAATGTGTAATGGGCATTACGGTGTGTGGCATAATGTATCACGGACATTGCGGTGTGTGTCATAATGTGTCACGGGCATTACGGTGTATGGTATACTATATCACGGGCATTGTGGTATGTGGTATAATGTCTCAGGGTCATTGCAGTGTGTGGCATAATGTATCACGGACATTGCGGTGTGTGTCATAATGTGTCAGGCATTACGGTGTGTGGTATACTATATCACGGGCATTGTGGTATGTGGTATAATGTCTCAGGGTCATTGCAGGGTGGCATAATACATAACGGGCATTGCGATGTGTGGCATAGGGTATAACGGGCAGGGCATTGCGGTATGTGTCACAGGCATTACGGTGTATGGTATACTATATCACGGGCATTGTGGTATAATGTCTCAAGGTCATTGCAGTGTGTGGCATAATGTGTCACAGGCATTGTATGTGCTATAATGTATCGGGCATTGCAGTGTGTGGCATAATGTATCACGGACATTGCGGTGTGTGTCATAATGTGTCACAGACATTGTATGTGCTATAATGTATCAGGGGCATTGCAGTGTGTAGCATAATGTATAACGGGCATTGCGATTCCTGTCATAATGTGTCACAGGCATTACGGTGTGTGGCATAATGTGTCACAGACATTACGGTGTGTGGCATAATGTGTCGGGGGCATTACAGTGTGTGCATATTGTGTCGTGCATTATTGTGTGCGGCATAATGTCTAAGGGCCATTGCAGTATGTGGCATAATGTATACTGGGCATTACTATAAGGAGGAAAAATGACAAATAATGTAAGGGGCATGAATCAGGATTATTTTTCTTTCCTGTGGTGGCCAACATATGGGCGTGCAGGTTGCAAAACTGGGGTATAAGGTAGTCTTTTCCTGCAATGCCACGCCCCTTTATGCGAAACCACGCCCACTCCAACAAAACCACGCCCCTTTTTTGGCGCGCGCGCCGATATTTATCCCTTTCTTGCACCCAATTATGGAGCATGAAGGGGGGGGGGGGGGGGGGCGCCGAAGAATTTTTTTGGCTTGGGGGAGAAAAATTTCTAGTTACGCCACTGTATTCAGCTTGTCAGCCTGCTCAGTCTGCACTGCAGCTGCATGTTATATCAATTACAGGGGGCCTGTCTGGTGCTCACAACTGATTGGTCCAGCCTGTTCTTTTAAGCCTCTCAATCCCAAGAGGCTTTGCCAGTTATAGCTACTCCATGTGGTGTTCTGCTCTCTGGTTCATCTCTGGTCTCAGTTCATCTGTCCAGTGGGTATTGCCTTGTTCCAGTATTGAATTCCAGCTTCAACATCTTGCTTACGATTTTAGTCTGCCGACTGCCGTTACCCTGTCTCCAAGTGTTTGCACCCCAGTCCGTCCGTGTGCGGCTACATCCTGTGTCACCCCTGGAGTGCCTGCTGCTGTTCCATCTCCACGGCCCCAGCCAGAGGCGGAACTACCGCCAGTGCAGGCAGTGCCTTGCACTGGGGCCCACCGCTTTCAAGGGGCCCAAAGCCAGTGCGGCATGTAATGAGTCAAACTGACTCATTACATGCCGCCTGCTGCGGCCCGCAGCACACAGCGGCCAGTCCGGGGACATATTGTGAGCAGGTCAGTGTGCACTGTGCGGCGGTGTCCTCCTTTCACCCTCTAGCTGCTTCTCGCTGCCGCTTGTGCTCCTGCTGTATCCCGGAGCTGCTGCCCGCCATCGCGGTACAGCGGCGCCGAGTCCACCTGCGCTCCCCGACTGCAATTGCTGTCTCTGCGGTGGGGTCTCCTCTTGGCAGCCTGCCAGGTGTCGTCTGGCTCCAGCCCCGACTCCTGCTGCCGCCTGTACTGCTGTCAGATCCCAGAGCTCCCGCCCGCCATCCTGATAATGGGGCTCCGGTGCCCTCCCTGGCCTCTCGGGCTATTTGTCCTCCATACAGCTACCACTGGTACCTCTCCGGGGGCCTCCCACCTTCCTTAACTGTATGCTGAGACGGCATCTGGGTCCCTGTGCTGCATGTGTGCCTGCTGACTCCCGGACCATCCGGCCACCATTATTGGAGTGCGGGCTGCTTGAGTCTGCACCTCCCTCATTGTGTCCTGCCTGCTCCCAGCTTTCTCTCCTGCTACTAGAGGAATTGGGGGGAAAACATCTGCTGCCTGGTGAGTCACTGTGAGTGGGGGGAAGTTTATGAATGCAGCTCACCACTCTCTACCCCCTGTGGAGGTGTGCGCTGGTGCAAACCTGCACTTGCACTGTTCCTCCATGCTGAAAGCCTTACAGTGGCCATACCCTGAGCCTGGACTACCTAAGGCCCAGCTGTATAAATCTGTAGTCTGTCACATGACCGCAGGGCTCCCCAAAAGATCCAGTGGCTGAACTACCACCAGATAGTGCACCGTTATATGAATTGGTATTATTTTGTGGCCAGACCCCTTCCCCATGAAGCCACGCCCCTATATTTTTTGCGCGCGTCTACGGCGTGCACTGCCCCTGATTTACATAGATGGAGGAGGGGCTCTGATGCCGTTTCTTGCACACAGCGCTAAAATGTCTAGTTATGGCACTGTTGCTTGGTATCCATTTCTCTGGCCCTGAGCAGGTCCCCCTCACCAGATCCTCTCTAGGGGTGAGGGGGTGGACTTGGACGGGATGGGGCCCAAAGCATTTTGTTGCACCTGGGCCCGCTGCTCGCTAGTTCCGCCACTGGCCCCAGCATACAATCTGGCCGTGTGCACCCTACCACCTTCTCCAGTTCCTGTTTGTTCCTGTGTATCCCTGCGGTTGGTCATATACAACACCTCTACCATAACTCTAGTCCAGTTCAGGTATCAAGTGACCCAGATGGGGGGCCGCGACCTGCATGTCGGAAGCCCCGAAGCCCATATCCCCTTGCGGTGTTCCCTGGTGAAAACCTTCCGGCGTGTTAGACTCCGCGCCTCTGTTCTGGGTAATGTCAACCACTTGGTACCTGATCCCGTATTCCGGATTCTGCACCAGTTCCTGACATTATAACTGGCCTACCACTTCCTGGGTATGGACCCGTCACAGCAAAATCCGGCTCAAATCTTGGCTGGTCAAATACAAAATTTGACGGAGCAACTGCAAGATCTAAAGCTCCGTGTTTCCACCCAGGAAGAAACTAGCAGGTCATTGGTTGTAACCAGAGCTCCTGGGCCAGAACCAAAGCTGCATCTTCCAGATCGGTTTACAGGTGACCGGAAACAGTTCCAGAATTTCCGTGATAGCTGCAAGCTATATTTCAGACTCCAGCCATTATCGTCTGGTTCTGAGGCTCAGCGAGTAGGTATCATCATCTCCCTCCTGCAGGGGGAACCCCAATCCTGGGCGTTCGGATTAAAAACGGAGAATCCCGCCTTGCACACAGTGGATGCCTTTTTTAGCGCCCTAGGAATTCTTTATGATGACCCGGACCGAGCAGCTTCTGCAGAGGCTCACTTACGAGCCCTGAGACAAGGGAAAAACACGGCCGAGGTATACTGCACTGAGTTTCGCAGATGGGCAGGTGATAGTGGTTTGAATGACCCAGCCCTCCGAAGTCAGTTCCGCTTAGGCCTCACTGAGCAAATTAAAGACTACCTTGTCCAGTATCCTACTCCTGAAACCCTGGACATGCTCATGCAGTTAGCAATTCGAGTAGATCGTCGGATCAGGGAACGGAGGATGGAGAAAGGTGGAGGGTCAACATCTCCCTCAGCAGTAGCCTTGGAAGAAGCCGAAGATTCCAGTGAACCCATGCAGATTGGGGCCTTTAGTCTTTCTGCTCAGGAAAAATCTCGTAGGCGATCGATGGGCCTATGCTTATATTGTGGAGCAAAGGGTCATTTTGCTAATGTTTGCACCCTGAAGTCGGGAAAAGACAAGACCCAGGGGTAAAAGGGGAGTTACTCCTGGGTCTGGCTGGAATCTCTCCAAAAAATTCAGTCTTGCTTCCAGTTCAAATTAGTCTACCTACTCAGCAAGTTGCAGTCAAGGCTTTTGTTGATTGTGGTGCAGCTGCCAACTTTATGGATATCTCTTTCGCCCGGTCCTGGAACATTCCTATACTAAAGATGAAGCCTTCTGTGACTATTTGTGGCCTTGACGGTAATCCCCTCCTCAGTGGGCAAGTGTCTCAGCAAACTCCTCCTGTTCATTTAACTACTGGTCTTCTGCATTCGGAGAAGATTATTTTCCTCCTTGTCAATTGCCCCATGGCCTCCATAGTCCTAGGGCTTCCATGGTTGAAATCCCATAATCCATCCATCTGCTGGAAGACAGGAGAACTCTTACAGTGGGGAACAGAATGTACAGGAAGATGTCTGTCCTTGCCTGTGCGATGCTCTCAAGTTATACCAGAGGAGCTACCGACTCCATATCATTCATTTGCGGATGTCTTCTCCAAGAAAGAGGCGGATACTCTTCCCCCCCATCGACCTTACGACTGTGCCATCAGTCTGGTATCCAAAGATAAATTACCTAAGGGTAGATTATATGCTCTTTCTTTGCCAGAAACTAAAGCCATGGAGGACTATATTCAGGAGAACCTAAGCAAAAAGTTTATTCGTCCCTCAAAATCACCAGTAGGAGCAGGATTCTTCTTTGTGGCAAAAAAGGACGGCTCCTTACGTCCATGCATTGTTTATAGAGGACTCAACAAAATCACTGTAAAGAATTATTATCCTTTGCCTTTGATTTCCGTGTTGTTTGATCAACTCCGGATGGCAGAAATCTTCTCTAAAATTGATCTTCGGGGGGCATATAACCTCATACGAATTAAGGCCGGTGACGAGTGGAAGACGGCCTTCAACACTCATTCCGGGCATTATGAATACCTTGTTATGCCATTTGGATTGTCAAATGCTCCTGCCGTCTTCCAAGATTTTATCAATGATGTGCCCTGAAAATTCCTGGGAAAATTTGTTGTGGTCTACTTGGATGACATCCTGATATATTCACGGTCACTTGAGCAGCATCGAGTCCATGTCCAGATGGTGTTGCAAAAGCTCCGGGAGCACCATCTATACGCCAAGTTAGAAAAATGTGAATTCGAAGTGAAGGAAGTCGCTTTCTTAGGATACATCATCTCTCCCAAGGGGTTCTCCATGGATCCCAGTAAGCTTCAAGCAATTCAAGATTGGGCACAGCCTACTAACCTAAAAGCTATACAACACTTTCTTGGGTTCGCTAATTATTACAGGAGATTTATTCGTTCATTTTCAGACATTGTTGCACCTATTGTTGTTTGACCAAGAAAGGTGCGGATCCGTCACATTGGTCACCTTCAGCTCTACAAGCTTTTCTCAAGTTAAAAAAAGCCTTTATATCTGCACCTGTTCTTAGTAATCCAAATCCAGACCTGCCTTTTGTTATGGAAGTGGATGCTTCTGAAGTGGGAGTGGGAGCAGTCCTATCGCAGAAAGATCCAGTGGATTCTAAACTTCACCCGTGCTCTTTTCTGTCCAGAAAGTTCTCTCCTGCCGAAGCCAACTATGATGTTGGAAATCGTGAACTGCTTGCTATCAAGTGGGCTCTAGAAGAATGGAGGCATTGGTTGGAAGGGGCGAGACACGTGATTACAGTCCTCACTGACCATAAAAACCTATCCTATATTGAATCAGCCAAGAGACTGAATCCAAGACAGGCACGATGGGCATTATTCTTCACTAGATTCAACTATGTGATCTCCTATCGGCCAGGATCGAAGAATCTTAAAGCAGATGCCTTGTCACGAAGCTTCCTTCCAATTCAAAATTCATCCTGCTCTTCTGAACCAATTATTCCTGTTTCCAATATCCATGCTGGTCTTGCTCAAGATTTAGTCTCCCAGATTCAAGCCAAACAGTCTCTTGCACCCATGGGGACTCCCTCAAGACTCCTCTTTGTCCCTAAAGAGTACAGGAAAACAGTTTTATCTGAATTTCATGTAAAAAGAGTCTCTGGGCATCCAGGGATTTCTAAGACTCTGGATTTATTGTCTCGCTCAGTTTGGTGGCCTTCTATGTATCAAGATGTTAGAGAGTTCATTCTTGCTTGTGAGATCTGTGCTCAACATAAAACTCCTCGTAAAGTTCCCATGGGACATCTTACACCTCTTACGGTTCCCTCAAGGCCTTGGTCCCATATTTCTATGGACTTTGTGGTTGATCTTCCTAAGTCATCGGGGTACAATACCATTTGGGTTGTGGTAGACCGGTTCAGTAAGATGGCTCACTTTGTTCCACTTCGCAAGCTCCCCAGTGCCAGGGAATTGGCAACCTTGTTTATCCAACATATCTTTAAATTACATGGATTACCACAGGACATCGTCTCCGACAGAGGAACTCAGTTTATTGCTCAATTCTGGCAAGCCTTCTGTTCAGCCTTGGATATTAATCTTAGTCTGTCCTCTGGTTATCATCCACAATCCAATGGACAGACTGAGCGAGTGAACCAGTCTCTTGAACAGTATCTCCGTTGTTATGTTTCCAAGTACCATAACGATTGGGTGGACCATCTGGCATTTGCTGAATTTGCATATAATAATTCCAGTCACTCTTCTTCATCCATGTCACCCTTCTTTTGTCTCTCTGGGTTCCATCCTAGGTCTAACGCTTTTGACATCCTGCAGCAACAGACTTCTTCCCTTGATCCTGTAGCTCGTCTGAGGAAAATTTGGAGGAGAGTATGTCTGGCACTCAACCAAGTCTCTGTTCGTGCCAAACAATTTGCTGACAGACGACGAAGACCTTGTACTTTAAAAGTGGGTGACATGGTGTGGCTGTCCACTCGAAAAATCAAGTTACGCCAGCCCTCTCAAAAATTTGGGCCTAGGTTCATTGGTCCATTCCGGATTATTAGACAGATTAATCCAGTAGCCTTTCGACTCCTTTTACCAAAATCACTTAAGATCAATAACACTTTCCACTGTTCCTTGTTGAAACCAGCATTTGTGTCCCAGAGATTTAGAGAATCTCCTTCCAGAAGGCCTGCCACCGTGTTAATCCAAGGTCACAAGGAGTTTGTTGTGGAAAAGATTCTGGATTCCAAGTTCAGGAGGGGTCAATTTCTTTTCCTCGTGCATTGGAAGGGTTACGGTCCGGAAGAGAGAACCGGGGTACCAGAGCGGTTTCTTCATGCAACCAGACTTAAGAGGTCTTTCTGCTATGAATTTCCGGATAAGCCTGGTTCTAGGGGTTCTTAACCCCTCTTCAAGGGGGGGGGGGGGTACTGTTACAATCCTGAGCACTCATGTTTTGTTATTGTTTAAATTACCTTTGCTTCAGTTTGTGGAACTACAGGTCACAGCTAGCTCCTGCATAGTTGTCTCCCAGTGCCTTTTCTCCTACACTCAGCAACTGACTTCACAGGTGTCTGGATTCTGTAATTACAGCTCGTTACCTGAAAACTACTATTCAGCTTGTCAGCCTGCTCAGTCTGCACTGCAGCTGCATGTTATATCAATTACTGGGGGCCTGTCTGGTGCTCACAACTGATTGGTCCAGCCTGTTCTTTTAAGCCTCTTAATCCCAAGAGGCTTTGCCAGTTATAGCTACTCCATGTGGTGTTCTGCTCTCTGGTTCATCTCTGGTCTCAGTTCATCTGTCCAGTGGGTAATGCCTTGTTCCAGTATTGAATTCCAGCTTCAACATCTTGCTGACAATTTTAGTCTGCCGACTGCCGTTACCCTGTCTCCAAGTGTCTGCACCCCAGTCCGTCCGTGTGCCGCTGCCTCCTGTGTCACCCCTGGAGTGCCTGCTGCTGTTCCATCTCCACGGCCCCAGCATACCATCTGGCCGTGTGCACCCTGCCACCTTCTCCCGTTCCTGTTTGTTCCTGTGTATCCCTGCGGTTGGTCATATACAACACCTCTACCATAACTCTAGTCCAGTTCAGGTATCAAGTGACCCAGGCGGGGGGCCGCGACCTGCACGTCGGAAGCCGCGAAGCCCATATCCCCTTGCGGGGTTCCCTGGTGAAAACCTTCCGGCGTGTTAGACTCCGCGCCTCTGTTCTGGGTAACGTCAACCACTTGGTAGCTGATCCCGAATTCCGGATTCTGCACCAGTTCCTGACAATTGTTTGATGGGCAACTTCTCCACTGGCTCACTTCTCCGCTCTTATCACTGCTTAGTAAATGTCCCCCTAAGTCTCCTAGTGCTCAGACTCTACTGTGCAGCAGACTAAAGAGGACGGGACCCACATGGAGGAGCCTGCACACGGGCATCCTCCTCTGTTAATATGCCCCTGTACTGTACTGTTTACTGTGTCAAGACACATTCTGCTGTTGTCTACATACCTCTGTCACACCACCAACTGTACACATATACTTCCAAGAGTTTATCCTTCCCACGACAGGATGCTTCATTAATCACAAGTTTCACTCTCTAACTGCATGTGATTGGCTAAGTAACAAGGGGTTATACATTTACAGTATGCCATACCTCCCAACTTACTAAAGTAGCGTGTCCAAAATTAGGAGGCATTGCAGGTAGGAGGTGTGGCCACTCAGAAAAAGTGTCGTTATTGCTTGCCACGCCAGGACAGTCTCAAGAAAACAGGACTGTCTCGCCTAAATCGGGACAGTTGAAAGGTATGGTGGGCTTTCAAAAATTTTTAGTAAATAGAGTTTGATTGTGTTATGGGCATGTGCCCAAAATGCTCATCCAATCAATGCAGTTCATGGCATGCTTTGGAGCTTTAGATGTGGAGAGATGGAAAATACTGTAGGTATATTTACAAAAGAACTTCCTTACACAATGAAAAAATGCCTTCATTTTCTTATCTGTCAAATGTAACAGAACCTTACACATACTTTATTCAAATTTTGATATATGTACCATGTCAAATTAACGTAAACACTGGAGTTCATGCTCTTAATTTCACCACAAAAAACACAGTACTGGGCAAATTCACGTTGCACTGCAGGTGAGGCAAATGTAACATGTGCAGAGAGAGTTAGATTTGAATGGTGTGTGTTCAAACTGAAATCTAAATTGCAGTGTAAAAATAAAACTGTCCAGTATTTTCAAAAGGAGCCAGCATTTACCTGCAAAGAAATTTTTTTAACCCACCTTAATCAAATCTCTCTGCACATGTTATATCTGCCACACCTACAGTGCAGCATAGTTTTGCTCAGTTGTGTGCTTTTTGGCTTTGCTTTCTACCTGAATCAGGCCCTATGTCCTCTGCATATAATTCCTGCACATCACTCACCATTTCCCTCCATTTTAAAATGTTGCATCACCACTTTCTTTACAAATAATGATATGACATTGTACCATGCTAGGTGAAGACCACAAAATATATGCTGTTGATTTAAAAATATGTGTACATGTTTTTGTCTTTCCAATCACATCCACTATCCACTATCCTCCGCTGCTTGATAGGTGATTTGTAAAGTTCTGTACATGTTCCATATATTCCAAGATGGCATCTCAACTGTAGGCTGCAATAAGATTTGAGCACATCCTGTTGCACTGTCAGATGTGAAAATTTGGCATTATTAAAAAACATATGCAGAACAGTTCCTGCGTCCTCACAAGCAGTGGCCCAAGCAGCAGCCTGATTGACAGGCTGAATGGATGTGGGGAGAAAAGAGCTGGAAAGAAATTGGATTATTGGGAGCACATTTTCCCTATATTAATTAAAATATAACTTTTATTTTGTACATATCTAAAAGATATCAACAATACTCCACATTAAATTTGCCTGTTAGACTTAATATTTCTTATATCTTTAATTACTAATTTACCTACTATGATGCTAAATAAAGCAAAGCGTTAGAAAATAATAAAGAAAAAAGGGAGGTTGTGACGTGATGAAAAAAAAAAACGGTGTTTCTAAATAATATTTGTTCAAAATATTTCCCGTGTCCAGTCCTTCATTTTTCATTCATAGGGAAAATGTGCACCCAATAATCCAATTTTTTCTCCTCACATCCATTCAGTTTACCTAAATTGGAGGGTAGCACTTGATCTCAATCTATATATAGACACACAAATGTGAAAGAAATATTAAAGATCAATATTCCCTAAAATATATACATTTTCTGGTGCGGAGATTCTTTTCTTTCAATGATTGACAGGCTGACAGTGTTTGGGGATGGAGGTGGTAAGAGCTGTGTGCCATTCCTGAAAAAGAGGGTGTGTAATCCCTATTTTCTGTAAGTGGCTAGGCCAGTAGCTGCATCCTGGAATGCATACTGTTGAGAGAATAAATACTTTCTAATTAAACTTTGTATTTATTCTTTCTACAGTATTCTTTTTTGTTCCCCTGCTTTGATTTTGTTCTACCCTCTGCCTTTTAGCCACTTTGTGTGCATATATACACTTGTTTCATAGGCCAAGGGATTCATGATAGGTGGCCATGCCCCATGGAGACATCTGGCCGCCAGCGAGTTGTTGCATCTATGATGTCATTGGGTCTCTGTTAGGAGCTGTGGTAGGAGTGGTTACCAGGCATGAGTGCAGCACGCAGGTATTTATAAATTGTTTTAATGTTGTTTGGTTTGTATGTCTTGATAAAAGGGACGCCAATCCCGGAAACGTTAACTGCATCATTTAGACTGTCTGAATGTAACTGTATATATTTATATATATATATATATTTACTGTATATGGGGGAAGCAATGAAAATGTGGTGAGGGGGAGCACATAAATATGGTGAGTAAACTGCTTGTCAGTGGTGTAACTAGGGCTCTGCAGCCACTGCGATCGATTGGAGGCGCAGGGCTGCAGGGGCGCCGCTGCCACTGATTTCTGCCATTTTGGGAAGGACACGGAGCAGCAGCAGCGTGTCTGTTAAATGAAGTGCTGGTTCGTGAGCTCTGATTGGCTCACAAACCGGCACTTCATTTGACAGACACGCCGGAGACCCAGGAGGCACACACAGGAGAGGCATGCACTGTGCCCTCCGTGTCCTTCCCAAAATGCACAGCAGCGGGGGAGTCTAGGGGGAGGGGGTGTACCTGGCACTGGGGGGCATAGTTGGCACTGGGGGGGTATATGTGTACCTGGCACTGGGGGGGCATATTTGGCACTGGGGGTATGTGTGTAGCTGGCACTGGGGGGGACATATGCGGCACTGGGGGCATATGTGTATCTGGCACTGTGGGGTAATATCTGGCACTAGGGGTATATGTGGCACTGGGAGCACAGGCGTAGCAACAAGCATTACCCCCCGGTTACAAGCACAACACCCAGCTCATGAAATCCCTGGCAACAAGGATTACCCCCTAGCAACGAGCATGACACCCAGTGCATGAAACTCCTGGCAACGAATATTACCCCCTGGCAACAAGCTTGACACCCAGCACATGATACCTCTGGCAACAAGCATAACACCTACTGCATGAAACCCCTGGCAACGAGCATTACACCCTGAGCATGAAAACCTCTAGCACCGTGCATGGAACCAAGAGCATTGAACCCCGGGCAACGAGCAGGTAATTTAAAAGTAATTAGAAGCCTTACTCTAGGACTTATACCCCTTTTCCATCTGTAGCACGGATCGCAGCCGTGTCGCCTGACACGGTTGCGACCCGTGCTACAGGCCCCTTTCCCACAGCGCTCACTGATACGGCATATTGTCGGGTTGGTGACGCTGCTAGTAGTGACGCGGCAGGGGCGGCGCTGGGAGATCACATGATCTCCCAGCGCCGCCCTCCCATACACTGTGAACGGGAGCCGAGTCGCCTCGACACGGCTACCGTTCAATCTACATAGCTTACCAGGTTGAACACGCGTAGGATTCCCAGATCACTTCATCCGGGAATATGCAGGGGGACCCTTTTCCACCATTTACCCGTGTTTTAAAAGCTACTGGAAAAGGGGTATTAATGTGTAATGGGCATTGCGGTGTGTGGCATAATGTATCATGGACATTGCGGTGTGTGTCATAATGTGTCACAGGCATTACGTTGTGTGGTATGCTATATCACGGGCATTGTGGTATGTGGTATAATGTCTCAGGGGCATTGCAGTGTGTGGCATAATGTATAATGGGCATTGCAATGCGTGTTATAATGTGTCACAGGCATTTTGGTGTGTGGCATAATGTGTTGGGGGCATTATGTTGTGTGGCATATTGTGTCATGGGCATTATTGTGTGTGGCATAATGTCTAAGGGCCATTGCAGTATGAGGCATAATGTATAATGGGCATTACTATAAGGAGGAAAAATTACAAATAATGAAAGGGGCATGAATCTGGATTATTATTTTTTCATGTGGTGGTCAACGTCTGGGCGTGCAGGGTGCAAAGCTGGGGTATAAGGTAGTCTTTTCCTGCAAGGCCCTCCTTTTTGCAGATTCATTGCTTTATTAGTGCCAATTATGGAGGGGTCGCCAGATAATTTTCTGGCTTGGGGGAGAAAAATTTCTAGTTACGCCACTTCTGTTTGTACTTTGTCCTGATGAAAATTATACTTCGCTGACACGTTGACGAGGAGACTTGTGCCACTGTCAGCAAGGGTAGGTAGTGCAGCTGATATGGGGCCCAGAGCTGAGTGGGGCCACCTTCTCTGTCATAGTTACATGTTTTTACACATTTTTCGTGAAAGGTATATATTAACGGCGGACGGGATGCCAGCTGTCCATATCCCGACAGCGGCATCCTGCCCACCAGAATGCCGGCAGCAGGGCGAGTGATAGGAGTACCCTTGCAGGCTCAGTGGCTTGCTGTGCTCACCACAGGATCTATTCCCACTCTAAAGATGTCGTGGACACCCACGAGTGGGAATAGCACTGGTGCGCCGGGATTCTGGTTGGCGGCATTGTTGGCTGTCAGGATTTTGGCGTCGGTATTCTGAACACCAGACTCCCGACCACCGGCAAATTGATTGCATCTCCATTTTTCATCATTGGGTGATACATAAGTGCCCTTACAAGCTTTTGCCTTGGGGTCTGCAATATATCTTGGTATACCCTGTACCTTCTCAATGTAGTATAATATGAACTTGAGGGCAATACAATGTTACAAAATATGAGCTGGGGCATTGCAATGTGGCACAATATGAAGTGGTGGTACTATAGTGTGACATAATATGAACTGAGGCACTGTAATGTGGCATAATATGAACTGGGGACACTATGTCGTAATGGGAATTAGGGATACTGTGTGGCATAATGTGTACTGGCAACCCTACAGTGTGATAGAATGGGAACTAGGGTACTACTATGGAGCATAACATTAACAGCTGCAATGGAGACGTGTCTCTCTAGAAGCACTAGGACAGGGGCCCTCTAAATATGTTACTATGGGACCAACAAAGTTTTGGCTACGCCCCTTGTATGTATATTTGTAACACTGTTGCTATGGGTTTGGGATGGAATACTGGCAGCCGGGATCCCGGAGGTCAGTACACAACACCTGGATCCCGTCTGAATGACGGCAGGACACGCTGCGCTTGTGACGCTGCGGGCTCGGCGGCTCGCTGCTCTCCCCACAGGTTCTTTTTCCACTCTATGGGTGTCATGGACAACCACGAGTGGGAATAGCCCTGGCACAGCTGTTTGCCTTCTCAGGACGGTCGGGATCCCAGCACCAGTATTCTGACCACTGGGATCCTGACCGCAGGGATATTAACTATGGCCCTCATTCCGAGTTGATCGGTCGCAAGGCGAATTTAGCAGAGTTACACACGCTAAGCCGCCGCCTACTGGGAGTGAATCTTAGCTTCTTAAAATTGCGACCGATGTATTCGCAATATTGCGATTACTAACTACTTAGCAGTTTCAGAGTAGCTCCAGACTTACTCTGCCTGTGCGATCAGTTCAGTGCTTGTCGTTCCTGGTTGACGTCACAAACACACCCAGCGTTCGCCCAGACACTCCCACCGTTTCCCCGGCCACTCCTGCGTTTTTTCCGGAAACGGTAGCGTTTTCAGCCACACGCCCCTGAAACGCCGTGTTTCCGCCCAGTAACACCCATTTCCTGTCAATCACATTACGATCGCCGGAGCGAAGAAAAAGCCGTGAGTAAAAATACTTTCTTCATAGTAAAGTTACTTGGCGCAGTCGCAGTGCGAACATTGCGCATGCGTACTAAGCGGATTTTCACTGCGATGCGATGAAAAATACCGAGCGAACAACTCGGAATGAGGGCCTATATCCCGTTGCTACAGTGCAATCAGTGAGCAATGGGATTTCACCTGTTTATTACCTTCAACTATTGAGTGCCGGACCTATCTTGTTCTTATATTAAACCTACACTTGTAGTGCCCAGCGTTTAATGACTGTTTTTTTCAACTCCACAACCTCCTAAATGTTGTTTGTTTGCTTATTCTAGCAAAGCTCTGACCTTATGTGCATCATTTTTGCATTATGTAGTACTCTGGGAATACATTACATGTGACTTTTATGCTCCATGTTACTTTTATTATTTAAGATGGCACTGACTGCACTGTCTATTGGATGATATTGCTCCATATTGATAACAACACTGGCTACCTCTTTTTGCATGGAATTCATACAGTAAAATTGCCTTTACACATAGCACTTTGCTCTGGATTGCTCCTGGGACTAAGACACATGGGGGGGGGGGGGGGGTATCCAAGTTGATCGCAGCAGGATTTTTGATAGCAATTGGGCAAAACCATGTGCACTGCAGGGGAGGCAGATATAACATGTGCAGAGAGAGTTAGATTTGGGTGGGTTAATTTATTTCTGTGCAGGGTAGACACTGGCTGCTTTATTTTTACACTGCAAATTAGATTGCAGATTGAACACACCCCACCCAAATCTAACTCTCTCTGCACATATTACATCTGCCCCCCCCCCCCCCCCCCCCCTGCAGTGCACATGGTTTTGCCCAGTTGCTAACAGAATTCCTGCTGCGATCAACTTGGAATTACCCCCATTGGGCCTAATTCAGACCTGATCGTAGATGTGCTAAATTTAGCACATTTACGATCAGTCACACAGACATGCGGGTGGACGCCCAGCACTGGGCTAGTCCGCCCCGCATGTCAGGCCCGACCCCCCCGCATAAGTACAAAAGCATCGCACAGCGGTGATGCTTTTGTAATGGAAGAGTAGCTCCCTGCCAGCGCAGCTCCTGCGCACTGGCAGGAGCTACTCATCGCTGTGAGGGTCTCAGCGGCTGTGTGTGACATCACGCAGCCACTGCGGCCTGCCTCCCCAATGGTCTGGGCATGCCTGCGTTGCCCGGACCATGCCCTCTAAACAGCGGAGGATCGCCCCCTCTTGCCCAGCAACCAACTCTACCTGTCAAGCGGCTGTCTGGCATGCGCTGGTGCACTGCGGTGACGGCACATGAGCAGTTCAGACCTGATCGGTTGCTGTGCGAAAACACACAGCACCGATCAGGGGGTATATTTACTAATATTCATGTTTGAGTCGATTTGTGTTGTGTTTAAACAAATTTTTTATCGGGTGCATTTTACTGCAACTTTTTTAATCCTGATACGGTAATTTACTAAGCTGCCGAGTTTGCCACAGTCGTGTTTTCCGATGTCGATGTGATTCGTAATGTCAGGCAGTGTTTTACGGGAGTGATTAGTAAAACACTGCCTGACAAAACACTAGGAATCCCGGCCGAATCTGTGAGAGTGAGGTTAAGCGGGGTCACTCCTTCACCCCTGGCCCTTGACCCACTCCACCAGGGTACCCCGGCCAGGGGTGAGTAGTTGGGGATTTAATGCCAGGGCCGCAGGGACCAATATAAAAGTATCCCCCGGCTGTGGCATTATCTCCCTGACTAGTGGAGCCCGGTGCTGGTGTAAAAAATACGGGGGACCCCTACACTTTTTGTCCCCCGTATTTTTGGCACCAGGACCAGGCGCATAGCCTGGTGCTAGTTGCTTAAATATGGGGGAACCCCTGTCAGTTTTTTCCCTGTATTTTTACAACCAGGACTGGCTCAAAGAGCCCGAGGCTGGTTATGCTTAGGAGGGGGGACCCCCACGCAATTTTTTTTCTAATTTTTACAGTAAACAGAACCTTTCCCATAGATAACTATGCCTGGAAAAAGCAGGTCTATTTTTTTGCTGCTTTTTTTAACAAATCGCAAAAAAATACACTTGCAATTGAGCATTCAGAGACTAACACCCAAATATGAATGAATAGTAAATTCCCATGTTGTATGAACAAACAGCCGCGTTTGACCGATGGTCTATTCATTCGTATTTCTGAACTTTGCAGACAAAACCATTACGAATTGCCCAAACACTGCCAAGATTTGAGCTTAGTAAATTCCCGTGTTAGGACTTAGAGTTTGTCCGATTTGTTTTTTTTTCTTCTGATTTTTAGTAAATATACCCCCAGGTCTGAATTAGGCCCATTGTTCATTTTTTTGCCCATAGCACTTTGTATTGGGATTGCGTTTTACTACCTGTACATCCTCTTGAAGTCATTTGGTGCTATTACCACTGGACGTGGGAATAGTATAGAGATGAGCGCCTGAAATTTTTCGGGTTTTGTGTTTTGGTTTTGGGTTCGGTTCCGCGGCCGTGTTTTGGGTTCGAACGCGTTTTGGCAAAACCTCACCGAATTTTTTTTGTCGGATTCAGGTGTTTTTTTCAAAAAACACTAAAAAACAGCTTAAATCATAGAATTTGGGGGTCATTTTGATCCCAAAGTATTATTAACCTCAAAAACCATAATTTACACTCATTTTCAGTCTATTCTGAATACCTCACACCTCACAATATTATTTTTAGTCCTAAAATTTGCACCGAGGTCGCTGTGTGAGTAAGATAAGCGACCCTAGTGGCCGACACAAACACCGGGCCCATCTAGGAGTGGCACTGCAGTGTCACGCAGGATGTCCCTTCCAAAAAACCCTCCCCAAACAGCACATGACGCAAAGAAAAAAAGAGGCGCAATGAGGTAGCTGTGTGAGTAAGATTAGCGACCCTAGTGGCCGACACAAACACCGGGCCCTTCTAGGAGTGGCACTGCAGTGTCACGCAGGATGGCCCTTCCAAAAAACCCTCCCCAAACAGCACATGACGCAAAGAAAAAAAGAGGCGCAATGAGGTAGCTGTGTGAGTAAGATTAGCGACCCTAGTGGCCGACACAAACACCGGGCCCATCTAGGAGTGGCACTGCAGTGTCACGCAGGATGTCCCTTCCAAAAAACCCTCCCCAAACAGCACATGACGCAAAGAAAAAAAGAGGCGCAATGAGGTAGCTGTGTGAGTAAGATTAGCGACCCTAGTGGCCGACACAAACACCGGGCCCATCTAGGAGTGGCACTGCAGTGTCACGCAGGATGTCCCTTCCAAAAAACCCTCCCCAAACAGCACATGACGCAAAGAAAAAAAGAGGCGCAATGAGGTAGCTGACTGTGTGAGTAAGATTAGCGACCCTAGTGGCCGACACAAACACCGGGCCCATCTAGGAGTGGCACTGCAGTGTCACGCAGGATGTCCCTTCCAAAAAACCCTCCCCAATCAGCACATGATGCAAAGAAAAAGAAAAGAAAAAAGAGGTGCAAGATGGAATTGTCCTTGGGCCCTCCCACCCACCCTTATGTTGTATAAACAAAACAGGACATGCACACTTTAACCAACCCATCATTTCAGTGACAGGGTCTGCCACACGACTGTGACTGATATGACGGGTTGGTTTGGACCCCCCCCAAAAAAGAAGCAATTAATCTCTCCTTGCACAAACTGGCTCTACAGAGGCAAGATGTCCACCTCATCTTCACCCTCCGATATATCACTGTGTACATCCCCCTCCTCACAGATTATCAATTCGTCCCCACTGGAATCCACCATCTCAGCTCCCTGTGTACTTTGTGGAGGCAATTGCTGCTGGTCAATGTCTCCGCGGAGGAATTGATTATAATTCATTTTAATGAACATCATCTTCTCCACATTTTCTGGATGTAACCTCGTACGCCGATTGCTGACAAGGTGAGCGGCGGCACTAAACACTCTTTCGGAGTACACACTTGTGGGAGGGCAACTTAGGTAGAATAAAGCCAGTTTGTGCAAGGGCCTCCAAATTGCCTCTTTTTCCTGCCAGTATAAGTACGGACTGTGTGACGTGCCTACTTGGATGCGGTCACTCATATAATCCTCCACCATTCTATCAATGTTGAGAGAATCATATGCAGTGACAGTAGACGACATGTCCGTAATCGTTGTCAGGTCCTTCAGTCCGGACCAGATGTCAGCATCAGCAGTCGCTCCAGACTGCCCTGCATCACCGCCAGCGGGTGGGCTCGGAATTCTGAGCCTTTTCCTCGCACCCCCAGTTGCGGGAGAATGTGAAGGAGGAGATGTTGACAGGTCGCGTTCCGCTTGACTTGACAATTTTGTCACCAGCAGGTCTTTCAACCCCAGCAGACTTGTGTCTGCCGGAAAGAGAGATCCAAGGTAGGCTTTAAATCTAGGATCGAGCACGGTGGCCAAAATGTAGTGCTCTGATTTCAACAGATTGACCACCTGTGAATCCTTGTTAAGCGAATTAAGGGCTGCATCCACAAGTCCCACATGCCTAGCGGAATCGCTCCCTTTTAGCTCCTTCTTCAATGCCTCCAGCTTCTTCTGCAAAAGCCTGATGAGGGGAATGACCTGACTCAGGCTGGCAGTGTCTGAACTGACTTCACGTGTGGCAAGTTCAAAGGGCATCAGAACCTTGCACAACGTTGAAATCATTCTCCACTGCACTTGAGACAGGTGCATTCCACCTCCTATATCGTGCTCAATTGTATAGGCTTGAATGGCCTTTTGCTGCTCCTCCAACCTCTGAAGCATATAGAGGGTTGAATTCCACCTCGTTACCACTTCTTGCTTCAGATGATGGCAGGGCAGGTTCAGTAGTTTTTGGTGGTGCTCCAGTCTTCTGTACGTGGTGCCTGTACGCCGAAAGTGTCCCGCAATTCTTCTGGCCACCGACAGCATCTCTTGCACGCCCCTGTCGTTTTTTAAAAAATTCTGCACCACCAAATTCAAGGTATGTGCAAAACATGGGACGTGCTGGAATTTGCCCATATTTAATGCACACACAATATTGCTGGCGTTGTCCGATGCCACAAATCCACAGGAGAGTCCAATTGGGGTAAGCCATTCCGCGATGATCTTCCTCAGTTGCCGTAAGAGGTTTTCAGCTGTGTGCGTATTCTGGAAAGCGGTGATACAAAGCGTAGCCTGCCTAGGAAAGAGTTGGCGTTTGCGAGATGCTGCTACTGGTGCCGCCGCTGCTGTTCTTGCGGCGGGAGTCCATACATCTACCCAGTGGGCTGTCACAGTCATATAGTCCTGACCCTGCCCTGCTCCACTTGTCCACATGTCCGTGGTTAAGTGGACATTGGGTACAACTGCATTTTTTAGGACACTGGTGAGTCTTTTTCTGACGTCCGTGTACATTCTCGGTATCGCCTGCCTAGAGAAGTGGAACCTAGATGGTATTTGGTAACGGGGGCACACTGCCTCAATAAATTGTCTAGTTCCCTGTGAACTAACGGCGGATACCGGACGCACGTCTAACACCAACATAGTTGTCAAGGCCTCAGTTATCCGCTTTGCAGTAGGATGACTGCTGTGATATTTCATCTTCCTCGCAAAGGACTGTTGAACAGTCAATTGCTTACTGGAAGTAGTACAAGTGGGCTTACGACTTCCCCTCTGGGATGACCATCGACGCCCAGCGGCAACAACAGCAGCGCCAGCAGCAGTAGGCGTTACACGCAAGGATGCATCGGAGGAATCCCAGGCAGGAGAGGACTCGTCAGAATTGCCAGTGACATGGCCTGCAGGACTATTGGCATTCCTGGGGAAGGAGGAAATTGACACTGAGGGAGTTGGTGGGGTGGTTTGCGTGAGCTTGGTTACAAGCGGAAGGGATTTACTGGTCAGTGGACTGCTTCCGCTGTCACCCAAAGTTTTTGAACTTGTCACTGACTTATTATGAATGCGCTGCAGGTGACGTATAAGGGAGGATGTTCCGAGGTGGTTAACGTCCTTACCCCTACTTATTACAGCTTGACAAAGGGAACACACGGCTTGACACCTGTTGTCCGCATTTCTGGTGAAATACCTCCACACCGAAGAGCTGATTTTTTTGGTATTTTCACCTGGCATGTCAACGGCCATATTCCTCCCACGGACAACAGGTGTCTCCCCGGGTGCCTGACTTAAACAAACCACCTCACCATCAGAATCCTCCTGGTCAATTTCCTCCCCAGCGCCAGCAACACCCATATCCTCCTCATCCTGGTGTACTTCAACACTGACATCTTCAATCTGACTATCAGGAACTGGACTGCGGGTGCTCCTTCCAGCACTTGCAGGGGGCGTGCAAATGGTGGAAGGCGCATGCTCTTCACGTCCAGTGTTGGGAAGGTCAGGCATCGCAACCGACACAATTGGACTCTCCTTGTGGATTTGGGATTTCGAAGAATGCACAGTTCATTGCTGTGCTGCTTTTGCCAGCTTGAGTCTTTTCATTTTTCTAGCGAGAGGCTGAGTGCTTCCATCCTCATGTGAAGCTGAACCACTAGCCATGAACATAGGACAGGGCCTCAGCCGTTCCTTGCCACTCCGTGTGGTAAATGGCATATTGGCAAGTTTACGCTTCTCCTCCGACAATTTTATTTTAGGTTTTGGAGTCCTTTTTTTTCTGATATTTGGTGTTTTGGATTTGACATGCTCTGTACTATGACATTGGGCATCGGCCTTGGCAGACGACGTTGCTGGCATTTCATCGTCTCGGCCATGACTAGTGGCAGCAGCTTCAGCACGAGGTGGAAGTGGATCTTGATCTTTCCCTAATTTTGGAACCTCAACATTTTTGTTCTCCATATTTTAATAGGCACAACTAAAAGGCACCTCAGGTAAACAATGGAGATGGATACTAGTATACAATTATGGACTGCCTGCCGACTGCAGACACAGAGGTAGCCACAGCCGTGAACTACCGTACTGTACTGTGTCTGCAGCTAATATAGACTGGTTGATAAAGAGAAGATGTCTATGTAACTATGTATGTATAAAGAAGACTGAAAAAAATCCACGGTTAGGTGGTATACAATTATGGACGGACTGCCTGCCGAGTGCAGACACAGAGGTAGCCACAGCCGTGAACTACCGTACTGTACTGTGTCTGCAGCTAATATAGACTGGTTGATAAAGAGAAGATGTCTATGTAACTATGTATGTATAAAGAAGAATGAAAAAAATCCACGGTTAGGTGGTATTACAATTATGGACGGACTGCCTGCCGAGTGCAGAGACACAGAGGTAGCCACAGCCGTGAACTACCGTACTGTGTCTGCTGCGACTGGATGATAAATGATATAAAAAATATATATATATCACTACTGCAGCCGGACAGGTATATATTATATATTATATAATGACGGACCTGCTGGACACTGTCTGTCAGCAGAATGAGTTTTATTTTTATAGAATAAAAAAAAAAAAAAACACACAAGTGAAGTCACACGACGAGTGTTTAACTTTTTCAGGCAATCACAATATAAGTATACTACTAACTATACTGGTGGTCAGTGTGGTCAGGTCACTGGTCAGTCACACTGGCAGTGGCACTCCTGCAGCAAAAGTGTGCACTGTTTAATTTTAATATAATATGTACTCCTGGCTCCTGCTATAACCTATAACTGGCACTGCAGTAGTGCTCCCCAGTCTCCCCCACAATTATAAGCTGTGTGAGCTGAGCAGTCAGACAGATATATAATATATATAGATGATGCAGCACACTGGCCTGAGCCTGAGCAGTGCACACAGATATGGTATGTGACTGACTGAGTCACTGTGTGTATCGCTTTTTTCAGGCAGAGAACGGATATATTAAATAAACTGCACTGTGTGTCTGGTGGTCACTCACTATATAATATATTATGTACTCCTGGCTCCTGCTATAACCTATAACTGGCACTGCAGTAGTGCTCCCCAGTCTCCCCCACAATTATAAGCTGTGTGAGCTGAGCAGTCAGACAGATATATATAATATTATATATAGATAATAGATGATGCAGCACACTGGCCTGAGCCTGAGCAGTGCACACAGATATGGTATGTGACTGACTGAGTCACTGTGTGTATCGCTTTTTTCAGGCAGAGAACGGATATATTAAATAAACTGCACTGTGTGTCTGGTGGTCACTCACTATATAATATATTATGTACTCCTGGCTCCTGCTATAACCTATAACTGGCACTGCAGTAGTGCTCCCCAGTCTCCCCCACAATTATAAGCTGTGTGAGCTGAGCAGTCAGACAGATATATATAATATTATATATAGATAATAGATGATGCAGCACACTGGCCTGAGCCTGAGCAGTGCACACAGATATGGTATGTGACTGACTGAGTCACTGTGTGTATCGCTTTTTTCAGGCAGAGAACGGATATATTAAATAAACTGCACTGTGTGTCTGGTGGTCACTCACTATATAATATATTATGTACTCCTGGCTCCTGCTATAACCTATAACTGGCACTGCAGTAGTGCTCCCCAGTCTCCCCCACAATTATAAGCTGTGTGAGCTGAGCAGTCAGACAGATATATATAATATTATATATAGATAATAGATGATGCAGCACACTGGCCTGAGCCTGAGCAGTGCACACAGATATGGTATGTGACTGACTGAGTCACTGTGTGTATCGCTTTTTTCAGGCAGAGAACGGATATATTAAATAAACTGCACTGTGTGTCTGGTGGTCACTCACTATATAATATATTATGTACTCCTGGCTCCTGCTATAACCTATAACTGGCACTGCAGTAGTGCTCCCCAGTCTCCCCCACAATTATAAGCTGTGTGAGCTGAGCAGTCAGACAGATATATATAATATTATATATAGATAATAGATGATGCAGCACACTGGCCTGAGCCTGAGCAGTGCACACAGATATGGTATGTGACTGAGTCACTGTGTGCTGTGTATCGCTTTTTTCAGGCAGAGAACGGATTATAAAGTAAACTGCACTGTCCTCACTAGTAAACTCTCTCCACTCAGTCTCTACACTTCTACAGTAACAGTACTCCTCCTAGTCAGCTCCAGTAAATCTCTCTCAGTCTCTTATAATCTAAATGGAGAGGACGCCAGCCACGTCCTCTCCCTATCAATCTCAATGCACGTGTGAAAATGGCGGCGACGCGCGGCTCCTTATATAGAATCCGAGTCTCGCGATAGAATCCGAGCCTCGCGAGAATCCGACAGCGTCATGATGACGTTCGGGCGCGCTCGGGTTAACCGAGCAAGGCGGGAAGATCCGAGTCGCTCGGACCCGTGAAAAAAAACATGAAGTTCTGGCGGGTTCGGATTCAGAGAAACCGAACCCGCTCATCTCTAGAATAGTAACCATATTTGAGTATGTCTAATGTTGCTACTTCTATGTAGGAAGACGCTACATCCATGATTGTTCTGGAAATTGGAGACATGTATAGCTATACTGACACCGAAGCTGAGGCCATTATATTTAAAGAAATCTTTGCACAGAATGGGGGTCATTCCGACCTGATCGCACGCTGCCGTTTTTCGCTATGTGCAGGCGCGTCGTACGGGTACAAAGCGGATTGTTGCTCTGCGATGGATTTAAAAATTCATTCGCACAGCCAATCGCAAGGAGATTGACAGGAAGAGGGCGTTTGTGGGTGTCAACTGACTGTTTTCTGGGAGTGTTTGGAAAAATGCAGGTGTGTCCAAGAGTTTGCAGGGCGGGTGTCTGATATCAATTCCGGGATCGGACAGGCTGAAGTGATCGCAGCTGCTAAGTTCAGACCTACTCAGAAACTGCACAAACAATTTTTGTACCGCTCGGCTGCACATGCGATCGCACCCTTGCACAGCAAATATACCATAACCAGTGGTCGGCGACTATGTGTTTGTACAGCTGAAAAGTAGCTAGCGAGCGATCAACTCGGAGTGATCCCCTATATTCCTATCCAGGATAAATTTAAGGATTGAATAAAACTCAAAAAGAAAGAGGTGGATTTCTATTTAAATCAGGCAACTCTGTCAGAATATTATTCTGAGAAAAAAAATCCCTCGTGGGTTCAGAGTAAAGAATACACTCACCATAGGACGCCACAACATCCAATTCTGTAAGAGGTCGGTGGGTAGCAATCTTAAATAAGTACTACACTTTGGAACCTCTTTTAACCACTAAACTGACAATTATTTACCCAAAAAAACGCTCAGAAATTGTCTTTTATAAATGAATTAGGTGAATAACGTATTTAATGTTATCCAAAATAATTTTAGTTAAAAAAAAAAATATTTTTTTATATTTAGAAATCCCCCCCCCTCAATCATCAGTACATTGTCGGCACCATTGGAGCATCGTGACCATCGGAAACATCCCGACCATCACAGCTTTCAGTTTATCCCCCGGGGCAGCCACCAGGTACACAGTGAGGACTTGGGGGGAGGGGATAATTTACACTTCCCCAGCGGCTGCTAATGTCTGCAGCCGCTGGGGGGGATCCTGCCATGCTGACTGATCAGCAACACGGCAAACACTTGGGCAGGGTGTGGGGAGGCAGAGAGACCTTCTGGTCCGTCTAAGGGCAGCAGCTGAGGGAAGTTTCTCTTCCCTGCACTTGCAAACATTGTGTGTCTGACAGGTCGCATATTTTGTTACCAGGTCAGGTAAAGCACTTGCTGGCATGGTCGCATCTGATGCGACCATGCCAGACAAGTAATTAAACATCTTTTTGAGGAAGACAAGTCCTGTGACTGGCTCAAAAATCTGGAGTCTCAAGTTATCTGTATATAGTATATAAATGCGAAAGCCCTCACTCACTGACTCATCAATAATTCTCTTACTTCTTGATATGTTAGGAAGCTGAAATGTAACATGGGTATTCTTCAGGTGGGAAATAGGAAATCTACGTAATTAGAATTTTAATAAACCTCCCCTATGAAGATGAACAGGGGGTTGACATAATGACTTGTGTGGCTTGTGTTGCGTGAATGATATTGCCCAAACGGACAATAGGATCAAAATTTGGATTGCACCTCCAGTGGGTAGCATTTAATAAACTACAAAAATGGTCCTGTCACTTTTTACAGTACCTGCTCCTCAGGTAATGCCAAGAACCATGGCTTACTATTTACTTACATTAATAAATCTCAAAGTTACATCTCTATAGATTTACCAAATTTTTAACACTCATTTACACTGTACAACCGGGAAAATCAGAAACTCCCAGCGAATAATGGGTAGAACAGCTATTCAAATATAAAGCGGATCTCATCAAATACTGTATAAAGATGGGACAAACTAGTGAAGGTCAGCCAGGACTACAATTCGCATATAATGTATATGGTTGGTTCACAGGAGGTAAATCAGGCAAACCACAATGGAATACATATAAAAAAAAATTCCAACGAGATCACTTTGAAATATTAGCTGAATCCAGCACCTCGGCCAGTGAATCAGAGTCTGCTCATTCTGGTAACTCCAAGGCGAAAAAGTCCATCCCTTTAGGGGTGATAACCAGTACAAAAAAGTCAAATACACCCGCAGAGTGGACCAGTGAAGATGACAAGCTGCTAAAAAGCCACCTCTACCCAAGAAGTGATTTTTCATTTATCTTCTACCCCTCTTAATGAAAGTGGGGTGAAAGTTTTACAAAGGGGACTCAGTTTTGTACCACCAACATCCTTTCATCCCTGTTTATGTAAAACTGAAACCTATAAATTGAATAGACAATTAAAATGATTGGAAAATTTTGAGCAACATCCAACATCCAGTTCAACAGAACCACTACCTATTGAATTAAGAAAAAATTGTCCAAAATCTTCTTTTGATTCTCAGTCTGGAAATGCCTCTATAAAAACATTTGTAAGACTCACTGATACACAAGTATCCCAACTTACAGTACCTTCTGCTGACAGACATAGGAACCTTCCAAGATCTGAATTTGAAGCCCTTCAGGCCCTTAGCCACTGGGCAGACATAGTAATAAGACCAGCGGACAAGGGGGGGCTCTATGGACATCCAGGACTTGTCTGATTATAAAAGTGAAATAGAACAACAGCTGAGTGACAGCAGCACATACCATCATTTACAATAAGATCCAACAATGTGCTACAAGAAGGAGATAGTTACACTATTACAGAAAGCAGTTGACGCCTCTATTATAAGTAAATCTGTGCAGTACGCTAAATTCCCTAGGAAGCCACTGTTTTATACTCTACCAAATGTACATAAAGGTTTGGAGAATCCCCCGGGCAGACTGATTATCTCTGCTCGGGGTTCTCTTTTCCACCCAATATCTACCTTGACACATATCTGCAACCATGTGTGCAGTGTGAAAGATCTTTTAAAAGACATACCACTTCTCTCCTTGTGGCCCTCAAGCAATTTGATTCTATCCCTGAAAACTGCATACTGTGCAGTATAGATGTTAACTCGCTGTATATGTGTATACATCATGGTGCAGGCATTCAAGCTACTGATGATTTAATTTGTCATAATCCTTTATACACTGTTCTCAACATTAGATTTTTATTTTATTTTAGAGCTTTTCCTCACTAGAAATTATTTTCTTTACGATGGGCATACTTTTCTTCAAACATCAGGCTGTGCGATGGGGACCAGTGTGGCCTCATCATACGCGGATGCCTTCATGTTCACTGTAGAAAACACATTGTTTTATTCAGACCCCCTGATTAGATTGCAAGTGTTTTTCTATACCCACTTCATCAATGGTATCTTGTTGATGTGAACGGGGACAAAAAAGGCACTGCAGGCAATCTTGGAGGGTCATAATGCTGGTACCAGTCCAGCTAAATTTACCTTTAACATCAGTTATAATATATAGATTGTTTGGATGTGTCCCTGACAATTAACAATGGGAAATTAGATACCACTATGTTAAGAGTACTGACTGAAACACTTTATTTTCACTATACAGTTTTAATCCATGGTCCACTATGCTGAGTCTGCCATACTCTCAATTTTTGAGGGTACGCAGAGTGTGTAGTGATGAACATGAGTTACAGATCCAAATGGATTTAATGTTTGACAAATATATTCAAAAGGGATATGACCCAGTTAGCATGGAAATAACCTGGACCAAAGCCCTTAAACCAGTGGTGGCCAACGCGTGGCTTTTGAGCCACATGCAGCTCTTTCTTTATTCAAATGTGGCTCCCTACACTCAAAGTCACGTGACCACAAGAGATCTGTAAACCGCTGCACTCCACCCAGACATGCAGCAGCACTACATAGACTGAGAACTGAGAGAGCCAAATACACATGGGGGAGCTGTCTGGAGTGACACAAGAGGCTGCTGGCTGGAGTGACACAGGCGGGTGCTGGCTGGAGTGACAGATGGGGAAACTGAAGTGTATTATGTGAATCTGACTTTTTCAATAAATATTATGCGGATCTGGCTTATCAATTATTTGATGTAGAAGTGGCTTTTCATTGTATTTTATGTTGGATCTGGCTTTTTCAATGTATTTTGTATCAGGGGCGTGGCCTAGCAGGCACAAGGTCACACCCCATTTTTGCAAGTGCATCTTCAGCTCGAAGTCGGCTCTTTGATATACCTAACAAGATTTCTTGGCTCTTTGTCTCTGACTGGTTGGCCACCCCTGCCTTTAACCATCACGTGACAAAACTTTGAAACCCCAAAAAGTTAAAACCCTGGAAAATAAAATAATTTGACCCATGTCAGAAGTAAAATAAGGGGATTATTCAGGTTTGTTGGCAAACCAAAAAAGTTAGCAATTGGGCAAAACCATGTTGCACTGCAGCTGGGGCAGGTGTAACATGTGCAGAGAGAGTTAGATTTGGGTGGGGTGTGTTCAAACTGAACTCTAAATTGCATTGCAAAAATAAAGCAGCCAGTATAAACCAGCACAGAAACAATGTAACTAACCCAAATCTAAATCTCTCTGAACATGTTATATCTGCCTCTCCTGTGTCACGATCCGGGTAATTAGTCACCACTTCTTACCTTCCAAGTGTCTCCTGAGACTGGCCCAGTGCTCCAAGCCTGGATTCCACCTGCGCTGTCTGCGTTGTCAGCGCACTGTACAACATTGCCTCAGTTTCCCCTCCGTGATCCCGGCAGTGCTGTCATGGCAATTACTGTATACAGTAAATCCATCCTGTTATAATGAATGGCGTCTCCTGCCCTCCGCGGCCTCCGCCGCCATTACTACAGATTCTCACATGTAAGTTCAAACAGACTTTGCCTCCAGAATCAAACATGGGCGCAGCCATGTTTGGATTCATCACGTCACTTTCCAGCCTATCCGCTGTGCTCTGGACTCTGCCTGATTGCTCAGCCAATACCTACTTCCCAGCTGGTATAAATATCCTGCATCAAGGCTGCCTAATTGTCAGTGCTTTGGTTGTCTGTCCTAGTGATACATGTCTCTCCTGTCTGTGGATGTTCCAGCTTGTGCTTCCAGGTATTCCAGCTCCTGTGGCCTTGCTCCACTTAAAGAGACCCTGCACAGGTTACCATCTTGCGGTGCTGCCTGACTCCAGCAATGTTCATACATTGCATCCTGTGTCCTGCAGTGATCCATCACCAGATTTCAGCGATGTTCCAGAATCGCTTCCAGCGGTGTTCCAGTATCACTCCTAGCTCTCATTGCCTACCAACATCGCTCTCCGTGATCCACAGTGACTTCATCACCAGCTTTGCTCCAGTCTCGCTTCCAGCTTCCAGCAGTGTTCCTGTGTCACTGCCAGCTCTCAGTGGTGTTCTGCATCACGTTCAGTATCGCTCTCCATCTCCAGTGGTGTTCCAGCATCAATCTGTTCATCATCTACCACACAACATCGAACAACAGTTCACCATCGATACTCACCATCGGACTCTATCTTCAGCAGTGAGTTCAATACTCCTTTTGTCTGCATCATTTCCATCCGGCATCCCCGGCAATTCTTCCAAGTTCCCTACAACCTCTGTGCACTTGTGCCAACCCAGCTTCCAGTGTGTCATCTGCCGGGCAGTACCAGCTAGTTCCCTATTACAGCGGTTAGCTGTGGCCTACGGACTTTCCAACTCCGGATCTTGCAAGGACTTTGTTACATTTCATCCTGCATTGCCACAATATTCATTACCACTGCGCTTCCAGGAATTGTACTGCTATATTTATCTGCACAAGTTACTGTTGAAAGTTACCTCAATTGCCAAGGTGTCTAAACTGTGTGTTCTATAAACAGACTTTGTTTTATATACTTCGTTGTTGTGGTAACGCCTTCGGGCAAACGGTGCTTAACCTCCTGCATGTCCAAGAATCCTAGTCTACCTCCATGGTTCACATACACGCCAGCCCCTATGTCTGAGGCCTCCTCAGGTCAGTCTCAGCCCTCAGTTGTGACAACCTGCAGTACATTATGGTTTTGCTCAATTGCTAACTTTTCTGGTATGCTAACAACTCTGCTAATGACCTTCTGCTCCACGGGAGGTTTCTGTCCTCCCTGAGCTCGCCTTCGGAAAACTGCGTTACAGTTTGACAGGTGTACCACCCCAGTCAAACTCCCCACCTGCCACTGTCCCAGGAGCGGGTCGCACACCGGCCAGTTGAAGAGCCAGGCACTTGGAGCCAGAAGCTAATAACCCCCTATATGTGCAAGGCAATACATGTCAACTAGGACAGAAACCTAGGAAGGCAATACGTGTCTACTGGCAGAAACCTAGGAACTTTCAAAAATAAAAATATCATACCCTGCTTTTCCCGGGGATAGAACATACAGGATTTTGTGATACGCCCTGACATTAGTAAACTAGGAAAAAATAAGGCCACTACTTTTTTGTCTACACCTAAAAAGGGCTGCTACAAATGTACAGTCATTGTGACATGCAGTTATATGCTAACAGGACACATCTGGGCGTCCATTTAAAATACACCACAGATTGTCTTGTACAACCAAATTTATCATCTATCATGTGTATTGCCCTTGTGGCAAAGCATAGCTTGGAAAAACGGAACATCAATTTAAAAAAAGGAAGCCACTCCATAGATCTGCTATTGGGGCGGTCACCGAGCCGGCGGAACCCGCTCAGCGAAGGGATGCAGTGCAGGTAGGCGCCAGGCAGGAGAGGCGCTCTAACCGCTCTGCATCCCTTCACTGTGCGCTGTTGTTGCCGGCTGCCACTGCGCCTATCACTGTACAAGCAGCGGCAGCTGGCAGCCTGGATTGCGGATCTTCTTGTCCCCCACTCCAGCCCCGCTGCTGATGACATCTCCTCCCGTCCTGTGTCAGCGCTGTGACACTAGCAGGAGGAGGTGTGGGAGCGGGACCAGCAAAGGACGGCTTCGGGAGCAGAGAGCTGCAGTCACAGCTGACTGCAGTACTGCCAGGAGCCACTATATGCCCCCACTTCTATGGACGGAGCCATCTCATCACCTGCGGACTCAGGAACAAACGAGAGACTGCCTGGGGCCAGTACAGAGGAACTAAAGTGAGTTTTCTTTTTATGTGTGATTGTCTGTCTATCTATCTATCTATCTATCTATCTATCTATCTATCTATCTATCTATCTGCCAATTATCTATCTATTTATCTATCTATGTGTCTGCCTATTATCTATTTATCTATGTGTCTATCTACTGTATCTATTTATCTATCTCATATCTATGGGGGAGTATATTATTTTAGCATAGCAGGGCTGCGATCGCTTGTGCAGCCCTGCTATGCTAAAAAAGTTTAAAGCAAAACAAGACCAGCCCTGCAGCTACTCACCAGTGCGACGGATCCAGCGATGATGTTACCGGCTGTGACATCAGACATCCGCCCTCCAAACGCCTGGATCCGCCTGCGTTGGACTCACCACGCCTGGAAAACGGTGAGTATCCGCCCCGGAACGCCTCCTGCCTGTCCGTCAACGACGCGCATGCGCATTTCCGACCCGTTTGCTCCGCAGCGAAGAACCGCTGCGTGCGAACGGGTCGGAATGACCCCCAATGTGCGGTGTAATGTGAACAAGATTGTGCTACTTTGTGGAGTAATTTTAATTGGTACTATTGTGTGGCCACACCCCACCCGTTTCTTGTGGCGTGCGACTTCGGTGCGCACTGTCCCTTTATTAAGTATGGGAGGGAGGGTGCAAATTTATAGTTTGCAGGGAGGCGCCGAACACCCTTGCAGCGGCCCTGGGCGGTCATTCTCTTGGGCAAAAGTGAACAGCCAGTTGCCCAGCATTTTGCCTCAATGGGTCATTCCTTGACCACTATGCGGCATAAGATTATTGATCATATTCCAATGTTGAGTCATGGGGGAGATAGGAGTAAACTCTTACTACAAAGAGAAGCCAGCAGGCTCTACTGGCTGTACTCTCTTGTCCCATAGGACTCAATGGGGGAGATGTACTAAGCCTGAAAAGTGATAAATATCACTGTGATAAAGCACCAGCCAATCGGCTCCTAACTGCTATGTTACAGGCTGTGTTTGAAAAATGACAGTTAGGAGCCGATTAGGAGCTTAGTACATCTGGCCCCATGAGTCTTTGGGTCTGCAATGCTTCTTATAATCTGATACTTTTCTTTTTTTCTTGTATTTTACCATGCCAATGAAATATAAGTATACACATTGATATTCATAAAGTGCCTTTTCTTGTTTTCACCACTAGATGGTACTATGGCACTGTTTATGCATACTCTCTACATGTAGTTTTCTCTTATAACTGATTTATCTATATCCTTAGAATTCAATACACTTTAGGATGCAAATGAAGTTTGTAAAAGCTTTAATGCTACTATTCTAATCAACATATGTGCTATGGTCAGGGGAAAACGCAGGATTTCAAAGGGGGGGGGGGGGTTTCCAAATACGTGCTATAGTTTTACAGGTATGTATATATATACACATACACATGCATACATATGTACATACAGTATATAGTTTAGTACACAAGTTCTCAAACTCTGTCCTCAGGACCCCACACAGTGCATGTTTTGCAGGTCTCCTCACAGAATCACAAGTGAAATAATTAGCTAAACCTGTGGACCTTTTAAAATGTGTTAGTGAGAAATTAATACACCTGTACACCTCAGAGCCGGATTAAGGGGGGGACCCGGGGGGGTATGTACCCCGGGCCCCCCTTCCTAAAAGGGCCCCCCACCACAGATCGGAGCTCTTACCGATCTGCACCGCTGCGCTGCATTCCCGGCTCCCGTTTGGTTGCCCGTGGCGCCGGCGCCGCCTATCAGTACAGGACAGCTGAGCGACGGCTCAGCTGTCCAATAGTGTGTAGTTTAACAGCCTGCGGCTCAGTCACCGTCTGGGCGCGCAGGCTGTAGTGTAGGGAATGGCAGCTGGTACGGAGCGGTGTTTGGAGGAGAAGGAGAAGGAGAGGAACGAACACTCACTATCCTGTCTCCTATGCTACAGTAGCCTGCCAGTAAAAGTAAGGCTGGCTGGCTGTATTATTATGGCTCACATCACGTTTGTGTCTCTCTATACATATGTGCATAAATGTTTGTTAGTATATATATATATATATGTAACACGGTGAAGTTTAACCAGAAGATGTGCGCTAATCGGGACAATTAATAATCAAAAAATGGTACTTCCCTTATGTAACCTCTTTCGTGGGTTTTAATAGAGATGAGCGCCTGAAATTTTTCGGGTTTTGTGTTTTGGTTTTGGGTTCGGTTCCGCGGCCGTGTTTTGGGTTCGAACGCGTTTTGGCAAAACCTCACCGAATTTTTTTTGTCGGATTCGGGTGTGTTTTGGAATCGGGTGTTTTTTTCCAAAAACACTAAAAAACAGCTTAAATCATAGAATTTGGGGGTCATTTTGATCCCAAAGTATTATTAACCTCAAAAACCATAATTTACACTCATTTTCAGTCTATTCTGAATACCTCACACCTCACAATATTATTTTTAGTCCTAAAATTTGCACCGAGGTCGCTGTGTGAGTAAGATAAGCGACCCTAGTGGCCGACACAAACACCGGGCCCATCTAGGAGTGGCACTGCAGTGTCACGCAGGATGTCCCTTCCAAAAAACCCTCCCCAAACAGCACATGACGCAAAGAAAAAAAGAGGCGCAATGAGGTAGCTGTGTGAGTAAGATTAGCGACCCTAGTGGCCGACACAAACACCGGGCCCATCTAGGAGTGGCACTGCAGTGTCACGCAGGATGGCCCTTCCAAAAAACCCTCCCCAAACAGCACATGACGCAAAGAAAAAAAGAGGCGCAATGAGGTAGCTGTGTGAGTAAGATTAGCAGACTGTGTCTGCTGCTAATATATAGACTGGTTGATAAAGAGATAGTATACTCGTAACTAGTATGTATGTATAAAGAAAGAAAAAAAAACCACGGTTAGGTGGTATATACAATTATGGACGGGCTGCCGAGTGCCGACACAGAGGTAGCCACAGCCGTGAACTACTGTACTGTGTCTGCTGCTAATATATAGACTGGTTGATAAAGAGATAGTATACTCGTAACTAGTATGTATGTATAAAGAAAGAAAAAAAAACCACGGTTAGGTGGTATATACAATTATGGACGGGCTGCCGAGTGCCGACACAGAGGTAGCCACAGCCGTGAACTACTGTACTGTGTCTGCTGCTAATATATAGACTGGTTGATAAAGAGATAGTATACTCGTAACTAGTATGTATGTATAAAGAAAGAAAAAAAAACCACGGTTAGGTGGTATATACAATTATGGACGGGCTGCCGAGTGCCGACACAGAGGTAGCCACAGCCGTGAACTACCGCACTGTACTGTGTCTGCTGCTAATATATAGACTGGTTGATAAAGAGATAGTATACTCGTAACTAGTATGTATGTATAAAGAAAGAAAAAAAAACCACGGTTAGGTGGTATATACAATTATGGACGGGCTGCCGAGTGCCGACACAGAGGTAGCCACAGCCGTGAACTACCGCACTGTACTGTGTCTGCTGCTAATATATAGACTGGTTGATAAAGAGATAGTATACTCGTAACTAGTATGTATGTATAAAGAAAGAAAAAAAAACCACGGTTAGGTCACTGGTATATACAATTATGGACGGGCTGCCGAGTGCCGACACAGAGGTAGCCACAGCCGTGAACTACCGCACTGTACTGTGTCTGCTGCTAATATAGACTGGTTGATAAAGAGATAGTATACTACTAATATTATATACTGGTGGTCAGGTCACTGGTCACTAGTCACACTGGCAGTGGCACTCCTGCAGCAAAAGTGTGCACTGTTTAATTTTAATATAATATTATGTACTCCTGGCTCCTGCTATAACCTATAACTGGCACTGCAGTAGTGCTCCCCAGTCTCCCCCACAATTATAAGCTGTGTGAGCTGAGCAGTCAGACAGATATATAATATATATAGATGATGCAGCACACTGGCCTGAGCCTGAGCAGTGCACACAGATATGGTATGTGACTGACTGAGTCACTGTGTGTATCGCTTTTTTCAGGCAGAGAACGGATATATTAAATAAACTGCACTGTGTGTCTGGTGGTCACTCACTATATAATATATTATGTACTCCTGGCTCCTGCTATAACCTATAACTGGCACTGCAGTAGTGCTCCCCAGTCTCCCCCACAATTATAAGCTGTGTGAGCTGAGCAGTCAGACAGATATATATAATATTATATATAGATAATAGATGATGCAGCACACTGGCCTGAGCCTGAGCAGTGCACACAGATATGGTATGTGACTGAGTCACTGTGTGCTGTGTATCGCTTTTTTCAGGCAGAGAACGGATTATATTATGTACTCCTGGCTCCTGCTATAACCTATAACTGGCACTGCAGTAGTGCTCCCCAGTCTCCCCCACAATTATAAGCTGTGTGAGCTGAGCAGTCAGACAGATATATATAATATTATATAGATAATACTATAGATGATGCAGCACACTGGCCTGAGCCTGAGCAGTGCACACAGATATGGTATGTGACTGAGTCACTGTGTGCTGTGTATCGCTTTTTTCAGGCAGAGAACGGATTATAAATAAAAGTGGTGGTCACTGGTCACTATCAGCAAAACTCTGCACTGTACACTACTGAGTACTCCTAATGCTCCCCAAAATAAGTAAATCAAGTGTCTCTCTAATCTATTCTAATTCTAAACGGAGAGGACGCCAGCCACGTCCTCTCCCTATCAATCTCAATGCACGTGTGAAAATGGCGGCGACGCGCGGCTCCTTATATAGAATCCGAGTCTCGCGATAGAATCCGAGCCTCGCGAGAATCCGACAGCGTCATGATGACGTTGGGGCGCGCTCGGGTTAACCGAGCAAGGCGGGAAGATCCGAGTCGCTCGGACCCGTGAAAAAAAACATGAAGTTCTGGCGGGTTCGGATTCAGAGAAACCGAACCCGCTCATCTCTAGTTTTAACATGAGATTCCAATGTCATGGATCCATATGTGGAAAAGAAAATTGAAATATATAGTGTAGTATGTTCACAATAAAAAATTTTAATACAATACACTGACAATAAACAATATAATGCTGGTAAAACAGTTGCTGCAAGCAAAGGTGGTAGATGGGAAATTACCAGAGCATAGGAATAAATGAATCTTTAAATGGTATCTTTAAATTCTGGTTAATTAAAAAACATCCAAATCTTGAAATCAAGTGAAGTTGGAGGTTTACCAGATCTAGATGAAGTGATTGCATTTAAGATGTTACCCAGGGCAGATATCGGCTCCGGAACCAAATTCTCCAGCAATCCTCAATCCGTCTGGTAAATACTTCCTTCTGCGGTGGTTAGTCTGTCATACAGTGCCGACGCGTTTCGGGATCTCTCCCTTCATCAAGGCTGCATGACAGACTGTACAAAGAATGAGCTATTTAAGCTCTCCATGAGAATCACTTCCGGGTCGGGAGGTCACGTCAGAATAACATTAAATTACATCATATAATCTCTTAATCATACCATGTAACATAGTAGTCACTGTGTAGTACATCTCCCAGTATCAATGTATAAAAACTATTTTTAAAAACAGATTAAAAAACAACATAATAAAGTAGTAACCGGAAGTGGTAATAATTTCACTTCCGGTCCGGCGATATTGATCTTTGTTTATAGTCTTATAAGTCAATAGGAAGTTCCTTATGTGTTCTTTGGGGTGTTCCTGGCTACCTTCATTGGTGGTAACAGTGGATGGATGTGGTATATTTTAAGTTTAGACACCTTCGTATACGTCCTGTCAGATTGTGTTTGGTCTGTGTCCCCGGAGGGGGCGCTAGTGGGTCAGTGGAGGTAGGAGGAAAGAGACGAGGAGATTGTATCACGTTCTTGCGCATGAGCGCAATGGTATTTTATTAGCAGATAAGTTTTAAACAGAAATGCAGCAGAAATAATAATATCAGATGAGAAAGTCAAATACTTGGAATGATAACAAATAGTCTATGGCAATGGATGATAGATGACTTGAGAAATCATATCCGGTAATGTAAAACAACAGAATGAATGTTAATGAAATGATACTGGTTTGGAAACCAGAGCAGGGTTTTAAAACAGAGAACTAAGGCAGTAGATGGATATTGCAAACCTGAGCATAAGCAGGAGACCAACTCACAGTGCAGGTGATGAGGCACTGGCAGCAGCAAGCTGTGTCACAGGTGGAGGAATGAACACACCTGGAGTTTAGTCTTCAACTGCAGGCTGAAGCACACAAGGTGGTGATGAGTGTGAAGCCCAATGCAGGTTGCTGGTATTGCTGAGCCTTGAAGTTCCACGGGAGCAAAGCAGAATCACCAGGAGTATAAGTTCTTAGCAGAGAACCAGGAACTCAGGAGAAACAGGAGTCGATCCTTTCATGCAGGTTGTCAGAATGACACAAAGTCCAGGATGCCTGTGAGGTGAAACTGTAGCCTCCTATATACCCCATGGTGTGCAGGGATTGGATGGAGGAAAGGACAGTGGGTGCGGCCACGCACCGGATTGGCCGCAGCATACTAGCTGTTTGGAAACTGTCATGGCGGCGCCCACGCCGCGGCCCAGCGGGGACGCGGCGCGCACACGCCCGCTGGCTCAGGAGTGTTCCCAGGACCTTGATGATGTCCCATGGCAGGGGCATAGGCGACAGGTGACCGCAGGGAGCCAGGACGGAGTCCGCAGCGGCGGACGGATGCCAGTCTGGTAAGTCGATTCCTGACAGTACCCCCTCCTTTAGGGGTGGACACCGAACACCCACGTGGTTTGGAGGGATGAGTGCTGTGGAAGACACGGACCAACCTAGGAGCATGGACATCAGATGAATTCACCCAGCTTCTCTCCTCTGGGCAATAACCGAACCAATCGACCAGGTACTGGAGACGTCCATACCGGCAACGAGAGTCCAGAATCTTGTTGATCTCAAATTCCACGCCCCGCTGAGTTCGAACCTTGGGACCTGCTGGAAGAGTATTCTGAAAGCGGTTTAGGACTAGAGGTCTGAGGAGAGAAATGTGAAAGGCATTAGGAATACGAAGTGAAGGTGGTAATTTCAACTTGTAAGCCACTGGGTTGATGACACTCTCAATAGGGTATGGACCAATGAAGCGTGGTGCAAACTTCATGGATGGGACCCTGAGACGAAGGTTGCGGGTTGATAACCAAACCCTGTCCCCCGGTTTCAAATGGGGAACCGCACGTCTCTTGCGGTCGGCGTAGATCTTGTATCGACTGGAGGCTTTTTTGAGGGAAACATGAATTCTTTTCCAAATGGAGGAAAACTGAGTCAGAGCAGTAGTGGCAGCAGGAACATCCATGTGAGGGAGTTCTTGGAATTCAGGTACCCGGGGATGTTGCCCATAGACTGCAAAGAAAGGTGTCGTGTCTGTAGCAGTGTGGTAACGAAAGTTATGGGCAAACTCGGCCCATGGGAGCAGATTGAACCAATCATCCTGGGAGGATGTTACATATAGCCTTAGGAAAGTCTCAAGTTCTTGATTGACTCTCTCTGTCTGCCCGTTCGTCTGAGGATGGTATGATGACGAGAATTTCAATTTTATCTGCATGGCAGAACAGAGGGCCCTCCAAAACCTTGCTACAAACTGTACCCCCCGATCAGATATTATTTCGGAGGGTAAACCGTGTAAACGGAAGATCTCCTGTAGGAAGATCTGGGCAAGTTTCGGGGCTGAAGGGAGACCCTGGAGAGGAACGAAATGAGCCATCTTGGAAAATCTGTCCACTACAACCCAAATAGTGTTATGTCCCTGAGAAGGTGGAAGATCAGTGATAAAATCCATTGATAGGTGAGACCAAGGACGATTAGGGACAGATAAGGGTTGTAACTGACCTGCTGGAGACTGACGAGGAGTCTTGTGCTGCACACATTTAGGACAGGATGCCACGAAATCCTGGATGTCCACTTTCATCTTCGGCCACCAATATGACGCAGAAAGGAACTTGAATGTCTTCAGGACACCAGGATGACCAGTGAACTTGGATTGGTGGGCCCAAGCTAGCAACTTGGGACGGAGTTCTGGGGAAACAAAAGTCTTACCCGGAGGTGGAGCTGGAGAGACTTGAGAGGCAGCGAAAACCACGGGACTCAGGATGGAATGTGGCACAGAGTCAGATGTTCCCTCTTCTGATTCCATGGACCGGGATAATGCGTCGGCTTTCACATTCTGTGAACCTGGGCGGAAATGAAGCCTAAAATTAAAACATGAGAAAAACATAGCCCACCTGGACTGGCGAGGGTTAAGGCACTGAGCTGCTTTTAGGTATAGCAGGTTTTTATGATCCGTGAAGATGTTAAACGGATGTTTAGCCCCTTCTAGGAGATATCTCCATTCCTCGAGAGCCAGTTTGATTGCCAGTAACTCTTGATCTCCCACGGAGTAGTTAGCTTCTGCGGGAAGAAACTTGCGAGAAAAGAATCCACAAGGGTGAACTTTCCCATCAGATCCCTTCTGGGAGAGAACAGCTCCAACCCCAACTGTAGAGGCATCTACCTCCAACTCGAACGGCCTGTTGACATCTGGCTGTGACAGCACTGGAGCAGACATAAAGGCTAGCTTGATCTTCCGGAAGGCTGCCAAGGCTTCTTCTGACCAGTTGGAATGATCTGCCCCTTTCCGAGTCAGGTTGGTAATAGGAGCGATGAGAGTGGAGAATCCTCGAATAAATTTTCTATAATAGTTGGCAAAACCCAGGAACCGCTGGATAGATTTGAGGGAGTTTGGAATGGACCAATTGGCAATGGCTTCCAATTTTGCCGGGTCCATCTGAAGATCCGATCCGGAAATTATATACCCCAGGAAGGGTATAGAGGGAACTTCGAAGGTACATTTAGATAATTTCCCGTAGAGACGGTTCTCACGAAGACGTCGGAGAACTTCACAGACTTGTAGGCGATGAGATGGAAGGTCTTGAGAAAAGATAAGAATATCATCTAAGTAAACAACAAGGTACTTATACAGGACATCACGAAAGATCTCGTTCACGAAGTGTTGGAATACCGCTGGAGCATTACTTAACCCAAATGGCATTACCAGGTATTCATAATGGCCATCTCGAGTGTTGAAGGCTGTCTTCCACTCGTCGCCACTCCGGATTCTGATGAGATTATAGGCACCGCGGAGATCTAACTTGGTAAAGATGCGAGCCCCCTTAACTCTATCAAAAAGTTCGGTAATAAGTGGTAGAGGATAACTATTCTTGATGGTAATGTCATTGAGACCCCGATAGTCAATGCATGGACGTAGTCCACCATCCTTCTTTTTGACGAAGAAGAAACCTGCACCAGCGGGTGATGATGACGGACGGATGAATCCTTTCTGAAGATTCTCTCTGATGTAATTACTCATCGCCTCTGTTTCAGGAACAGACAAAGGGTAGGTGCGCCCCCTGGGTGGCTTCTTGCCAGGAAGGAGATCGATGGGACAATCCCATTCCCTATGGGGCGGCAGGATATCAGCAGCCTTTTCACAGAAGACGTCTGCGAAGTCTTGATAAGCTGCTGGGAGTGTTAGCTGTGACTTTACTTCGGTAGACTTGATGGGACACACTTGGGCTAAGCAGGAATGATGACAGTGTGAACTCCATGAGGTAAGCTGCAACGTTGTCCAGTCGAACTGTGGGTTATGTAGTTGAAGCCAAGGCATGCCCAAGACAATCTCCTGGGTGGCTTGAGGGATGACCAGGAACTTGATCACTTCTGAATGGAGAAATCCAACTCCCAGAACCACTGGGGTAGTTTGATGTGAAATGTTCCCTTTAGAGATTCTACTACCATCCACAGCAGTAATGTATACAGGATAAGAGAGTTCACAGGTAGACAAGCAAAATTTGTTTACCGCAGCTTGGGTGATAAAATTTCCTGCAGCACCGCAGTCCACTAATGCTGACGCAGACTGGAGCCCAACGGAAGTTTCTAGCGTCACTGGAAGAATGAGATCTTGTTGAGAAGGAGCTTGACTGAATGATCCTAACTTGACTCCTCCCTTACAAGTCAGGATCTGGCGTTTCCCGAACGCATCGTGCAGGAGTTAATTTGATGACCCGCAGCAGCACAGTATAGGCAAAGCCTCTCTCGTAATCTTCTTGACCGCTCCTCAGGGGTTAGGCGGGACCTATTTACCTGCATAGGCTCGTCAGAAGAAGGAGGCTGAAACTGTACAGAAGGTATGAACCTTACTCTGCGAGGTTCACTCCGAGCGCGTTCATTATTGCGTTCGCGGATGCGAGAGTCCAGCTTTATACACAGGGAGATCAAGTCAGACAGTTGAACAGGGATGTCACGGGTTGCCAGTTCGTCCTTGATCCGATCCGAAAGTCCGTGCCAGAAGGTTGCTACCAGAGCTTGGTTGTTCCATTGGACTTCTGCAGCCAACGTCTGGAACTGGATGACATATTGTCCCATGCTTCGGTTACCTTGACGAAGTTGGATCAGGTCTGCCGAAGCTGATGTTGCACGACCAGGCTCGTCAAAGATCCGTCTAAAGGTTGACACGAAGTCTGAGTAGTTATTGATCAGAGGGTCAGCACGTTCCCACAGAGGAGACACCCAATTCAGAGCAGATCCAGAGAGTAAGGAAATGATGTAGGCAACCTTGGACCTTGGTGTAGGAAAGTTATGTGGCAATAACTCAAACTGTATTTCGCACTGATTAAGAAACCCGCGACATAATTTAGGACTGCCATCATATTTGCTCGGCACGGGCAGGTGCAGACGAGACACTGGAGCTGATGCAGCCGACATAGAAGAACTTACAGCACTGGCAGGTGCTGAGGTAACAGTAGGTGAGAGTACACTTGGCAGGGATTGCTGCAGTGTATCCAATCGGGAGGACATCCCTTGTAGAAAGTGAAGCATCTGCTGCTGCGCAACCTCTTGACCATCCAGACGGGAGACCAGATTTTGCAAGGCCTCTGACCCCACACTCCGTCCACCATCCGAGTCCATCGATCCTGGACTTACTGTCAGATTGTGTTTGGTCTGTGTCCCCGGAGGGGGCGCTAGTGGGTCAGTGGAGGTAGGAGGAAAGAGACGAGGAGATTGTATCACGTTCTTGCGCATGAGCGCAATGGTATTTTATTAGCAGATAAGTTTTAAACAGAAATGCAGCAGAAATAATAATATCAGATGAGAAAGTCAAATACTTGGAATGATAACAAATAGTCTATGGCAATGGATGATAGATGACTTGAGAAATCATATCCGGTAATGTAAAACAACAGAATGAATGTTAATGAAATGATACTGGTTTGGAAACCAGAGCAGGGTTTTAAAACAGAGAACTAAGGCAGTAGATGGATATTGCAAACCTGAGCATAAGCAGGAGACCAACTCACAGTGCAGGTGATGAGGCACTGGCAGCAGCAAGCTGTGTCACAGGTGGAGGAATGAACACACCTGGAGTTTAGTCTTCAACTGCAGGCTGAAGCACACAAGGTGGTGATGAGTGTGAAGCCCAATGCAGGTTGCTGGTATTGCTGAGCCTTGAAGTTCCACGGGAGCAAAGCAGAATCACCAGGAGTATAAGTTCTTAGCAGAGAACCAGGAACTCAGGAGAAACAGGAGTCGATCCTTTCATGCAGGTTGTCAGAATGACACAAAGTCCAGGATGCCTGTGAGGTGAAACTGTAGCCTCCTATATACCCCATGGTGTGCAGGGATTGGATGGAGGAAAGGACAGTGGGTGCGGCCACGCACCGGATTGGCCGCAGCATACTAGCTGTTTGGAAACTGTCATGGCGGCGCCCACGCCGCGGCCCAGCGGGGACGCGGCGCGCACACGCCCGCTGGCTCAGGAGTGTTCCCAGGACCTTGATGATGTCCCATGGCAGGGGCATAGGCGACAGGTGACCGCAGGGAGCCAGGACGGAGTCCGCAGCGGCGGACGGATGCCAGTCTGGTAAGTCGATTCCTGACACGTCCGTCCGGTACTTCCGGTATATGGAACGCATATTGAACCGCAAGCCGGCTTCCGATGACGTACTTCCTGTCCCTGACCCGCAAATTCAGGAAATACGGAAATGTTCTATGTCTGTAATATACCTAGAGTGAATAGAACGTAATTGGCTTAATGAATGTTAGAACAGTACGTTCTATGTAAGCCAAAACACCTTAATGAATTTCTTAATTGTGAAATTACATGGTCTGCAACGTATTTGATTTAATAGATAGAAGAAAATCATATATAAACAATTTTTTGAGCATTTAAAATACACATCATGTGACTCATGCACATGGCTAATAGCGAGTGGAATGATACATAATGCACCAGAGAGAGATGATAAAAAATTTTAAGAAAATATGTGGTTGGTGAAAGAAGATGGAGTAAAAGGGGATCGAGGGGTGGGACGGAAATCAGAGAAACCATTTTAATTCAAAGTCTGCATTCAAGCCATTCGGGATAAGGCTTTTTAGTTTGAATATCCATTTCATTTCTGATTTTGCTAGGCGAGATGTTTCGTCTCTGTGTCTCCAAGTGTTTTTAATATTTTCAATTGCCAAAAACTGTAGGATATGTTTAGTGGAGGAATTGTGTTTTTCTTTGAAATGACTAGATAAGGGATGTGTCATAACTCCCTTTTTAATATTCCTTATATGCTCACCCAAACGGGTTTTTAGTGCCCGACTGGTTTTTCCCACATAAGTCATATGGCAACTGCACTCTATCAGATATATTACATTCGTGGTGTGGCAGGTCATGAAATTATGAAGTTTGTACGTAGTCCCGTTTATGTTGAATTCGTCGTATTTTGATTTGCCAGTTTGTACTTCGCGGCAGGCCTGGCATGTCCCACATCTATAGAAGCCCTTACTTCGAATCGGATGATGGTCCTGTGATGATAGTGCACTTTTGGTCAGTTTATTTTTTAAGTTCGGTGCTTTGCGATACATGAATTTGGGCCTTGCTGGTATAGTGTCTTTTAAAAGTGGGTCCCTCTGCAAGAGATGCCAATGTTTCTTTACTATTGATTCAATCTTTTTATGCTGTTGGGTGAATTGTGTGATGAAGGCCAATTTATGTGTAACCTCTTCTGATTTTCCTTTTTCTTTTCCTTTCAGAAGTTCTTCTCTGTCCTTGTTCAACACTTCTTCTTTGAATTTTCCTAGTCGGTCTTTGTTGTAGCCCTTTTCTTCAAAACCTCTCTTCATTTGATCGATTTGTTCTTCACATACGTTTTTCCTGCTGCAATTTCTTCTTAACCTAAGGAATTGGCTTTTTGGAACGCTGTTTAGCCAATTCATATGGTGTTCGCTTGATACATCTATGTAGTTATTAGCATCAGTCGGTTTTTTGTAACACTTTGTCTCCAGTTTCCCTTCCTCGATATATATATTGAGGTCCAAAAAGTGCAGTTCTTTTTGGCTTGTTGTGCAGGTGAGGGTCAGATTGAAGTCATTGTTGTTAAGTGATTGACAGAAACAATTCAATTCCTCCTGTGGACCTTCCCAAAAGAATATGATGTCGTCTATATATCGAAACCACAGTTTGAGGTTTGTCTTAAAGTTAGGGTTAGCCTTCACCTGTTTCTCTTCCCAATATGACATATATAGGTTCGCGAAACTAGGCGCAAATTTAGTGCCCATAGCAGTTCCGATTAATTGGTTGTAGTAGGTGCCATTGAAATAGAAGTAGTTGTTTTTCAATATGAAGGTGATACCTTGTAGTAGTAGATCTTTCTTGTTCTCAGTAAGATCCGTCTTGTCGAGATAATATTTGACCGCTTCTATCCCTTTTTCATGAGGGATGTTGGTGTAAAGGGCTTCCACGTCTGCAGTTGTCATAAACATATTATTACTCCACTCGATATTTTTAAGTTTTTGCAGTGTGTCAGTTGTGTCCTTTAGATGAAATTCTGTTTTGCTTACTAGAGGTTGTAGATGGGCATCGATAAATTCTGATAAGTTTGCAGTTAGGCTTCCAATCCCTGCCACTATGGGTCTTCCCGGGGGTTTTGTCACATTTTTGTGAATTTTTGGTAGAATGTAGATTGTGGGTATCGAGGGTTCTGAGACGTTCAAAAATTCAAATTCTTTTTTCGTAAGTGTGTTCTTGTCCAGATGGGTCTGTAATAATTTGTTTAAATTGGCTTTAATTTTTAGTGTTGGATCATTTCTAAGCTTGATATATGTCTTCCCATCCTCCAATTGTCGAAGGATTTCTTTGATATAGTCTTCTTTGTTAAGGATTACAACTCCTCCTCCCTTGTCACTAGGTTTTATGACGATGGACTCATCTCCTTGTAGATCTTTCAAAGCCGACCGTTCTTTATGGCTTAAATTGCTTTTAGTATTTTTTGTATTGCCCATTTTTTCCAGATCGTCCAGGACTGCCTTCTGGAAGCTGTCCACCAGACTTCCTTTCAGATGTTTAGGATAAAACGTTGATTTGTTCTTAAATTCTTCGTTACTTGTTGTCTCACTAATTTCACCTTCTAGTTCTTTTTTGGTGAAGAATTTTTTTATAGTTAATTTTCTCACAAATTTCTCCACATCTAAAAATATGCCAAATTGATCCATTTTATTGGTGGGGGCGAATTTCAAACCCTTTAAGAGGAGTTTTTCCTCTGTTTTTGTTAGTTGTCTGTCACTTAGATTATAAATCTTTCCCTGATTAAGATCATTGATTGGTGTTTCTGCCTGTTCATCAGCGATCGTCGGGTTTGGTTTATGTTTCTTGTGTTTGACACCCCCCCTTTTACCCCTTTTTCTCTTTATTGGTAATAGCGATAGTTCGTTCTTCCTAAAAAAGATGTTCTTCCCATTTCATTGTTGTTCATATTGGATGGGAAGATACGCGATAGTCTTCTATCCATATGTCTCTCAGGGTAATTTTCATAATCTTGATGGAATTCTCTTCTCTCTCTTCTTTCATTGTGTCTTTCAGTACTATAATGCCTTGGGTACTGTATATTTTTGTGCCATAAATTCTTCCTGGTCCATCTTTGATTTGTTGGTTGTTGATAGGGCTTTCTTCTGCGATGTTCTGTTGGTCGAATGGTGGTGGAATTATTTTCTCTCCTTCTACTTCGTCCCCGATACGGTAGATTTTCTCTTTCGTATGAATGTGCAGATGATCCCCTTCTTTGTGTTCTTACTTCTTTATTCTTCCTTGATGTAATAGCATTGAGTGAACCTCTTCTGTATCTTGGACAGTCTTCCGTGTGTTGCACCGGGTGGAAGTTTTCTTTTTCTTGTCTGTATAATGGATCCTGATCATCATCTTCTGTGAAGGAGTAGACTGACACAGGTGTTCCTCCATCCCTCATTAATTTGAATGGGTCTTTTCCTTCCTTTTTGTAGTATTCATGATCCCTTCTTAATTTATTCTGTTTTTTTAAGATGATTTCCCTTGTGTTAAGGTTTATTTTGTGTTGAATCTCTTTTTCTTTATTCTTAAATTCTGTTAATTCCTGGTATGGTTCTAGACTTGTTTGTATATGGTTAATCTGTTCTTTTAATGTTTTCAATTTCTCCCGTCGTTCCTTCATGATTAATTCTAGAAGTGTGAACGAGCAGATCTCTAGTGTCCTCATCCATTCATCTTGAAATTTTTCACTAGCATCATCAAAGGATGGTAGTTTTTTAATCCTCAATCCCTTTGGTATAATTTGGTCAGCGACATACTTTTCCAGTGTCGCACATTCCCACCATAAGCGGTTTTCACGTAATAACAACTTCTCAAGGCGGCCCATAGTGCCATCCAGATCTTCATCACTGTTGTTCGTGTTTTTCTCTGTAAATACTTCTTTCAATTTTTCTTCTCTGCTTTTAAGGTGTTGGAACATGATGTCGCCTAGATTCTTCTCTGTTGGGGTGTGTTTTAGGACAGTAAAGGTGTGAAATAGAGAAGAGTCGTGGCGCCAACCGATACAAGCTGCAACTCGACTGGTCAAGGGGGTAGCCCCAATCCCCAAACAGAAATGTAACACGGTGAAGTTTAACCAGAAGATGTGCGCTAATCGGGACAATTAATAATCAAAAAATGGTACTTCCCTTATGTAACCTCTTTCGTGGGTTTTAACATGAGATTCCAATGTCATGGATCCATATGTGGAAAAGAAAATTGAAATATATAGTGTAGTATGTTCACAATAAAAAATTTTAATACAATACACTGACAATAAACAATATAATGCTGGTAAAACAGTTGCTGCAAGCAAAGGTGGTAGATGGGAAATTACCAGAGCATAGGAATAAATGAATCTTTAAATGGTATCTTTAAATTCTGGTTAATTAAAAAACATCCAAATCTTGAAATCAAGTGAAGGTGGAGGTTTACCAGATCTAGATGAAGTGATTGCGTTTAAGATGTTACCCAGGGGAGATATCGGCTCCGGAACCAAATTCTCCAGCAATCCTCAATCCGTCTGGTAAATACTTCCTTCTGCGGTGGTTAGTCTGTCATACAGTGCCGACGCGTTTCGGGATCTCTCCCTTCATCAAGGCTGCATGACAGACTGTACAAAGAATGAGCTATTTAAGCTCTCCATGAGAATCACTTCCGGGTCGGGAGGTCACGTCAGAATAACATTAAATTACATCATATAATCTCTTAATCATACCATGTAACATAGTAGTCACTGTGTAGTACATCTCCCAGTATCAATGTATAAAAACTATTTTTAAAAACAGATTAAAAAACAACATAATAAAGTAGTAACCGGAAGTGGTAATAATTTCACTTCCGGTCCGGCGATATTGATCTTTGTTTATAGTCTTATAAGTCAATAGGAAGTTCCTTATGTGTTCTTTGGGGTGTTCCTGGCTACCTTCATTGGTGGTAACAGTGGATGGATGTGGTATATTTTAAGTTTAGACACCTTCGTATACGTCCGTCCGGTACTTCCGGTATATGGAACGCATATTGAACCGCAAGCCGGCTTCCGATGACGTACTTCCTGTCCCTGACCCGCAAATTCAGGAAATACGGAAATGTTCTATGTCTGTAATATACCTAGAGTGAATAGAACGTAATTGGCTTAATGAATGTTAGAACAGTACGTTCTATGTAAGCCAAAACACCTTAATGGCGCCACGACTCTTCTCTATTTCACACCTTTACTGTCCTAAAACACACCCCAACAGAGAAGAATCTAGGCGACATCATGTTCCAACACCTTAAAAGCAGAGAAGAAAAATTGAAAGAAGTATTTACAGAGAAAAACACGAACAACAGTGATGAAGATCTGGATGGCACTATGGGCCGCCTTGAGAAGTTGTTATTACGTGAAAACCGCTTATGGTGGGAATGTGCGACACTGGAAAAGTATGTCGCTGACCAAATTATACCAAAGGGATTGAGGATTAAAAAACTACCATCCTTTGATGATGCTAGTGAAAAATTTCAAGATGAATGGATGAGGACACTAGAGATCTGCTCGTTCACACTTCTAGAATTAATCATGAAGGAACGACGGGAGAAATTGAAAACATTAAAAGAACAGATTAACCATATACAAACAAGTCTAGAACCATACCAGGAATTAACAGAATTTAAGAATAAAGAAAAAGAGATTCAACACAAAATAAACCTTAACACAAGGGAAATCATCTTAAAAAAACAGAATAAATTAAGAAGGGATCATGAATACTACAAAAAGGAAGGAAAAGACCCATTCAAATTAATGAGGGATGGAGGAACACCTGTGTCAGTCTACTCCTTCACAGAAGATGATGATCAGGATCCATTATACAGACAAGAAAAAGAAAACTTCCACCCGGTGCAACACACGGAAGACTGTCCAAGATACAGAAGAGGTTCACTCAATGCTATTACATCAAGGAAGAATAAAGAAGTAAGAACACAAAGAAGGGGATCATCTGCACATTCATACGAAAGAGAAAATCTACCGTATCGGGGACGAAGTAGAAGGAGAGAAAATAATTCCACCACCATTCGACCAACAGAACATCGCAGAAGAAAGCCCTATCAACAACCAACAAATCAAAGATGGACCAGGAAGAATTTATGGCACAAAAATATACAGTACCCAAGGCATTATAGTACTGAAAGACACAATGAAAGAAGAGAGAGAAGAGAATTCCATCAAGATTATGAAAATTACCCTGAGAGACATATGGATAGAAGACCATCGCGTATCTTCCCATCCAATATGAACAACAATGAAATGGGAAGAACATCTTTTTTAGGAAGAACGAACTATCGCTATTACCAATAAAGAGAAAAAGGGGTAAAAGGGGGGGTGTCAAACACAAGAAACATAAACCAAACCCGACGATCGCTGATGAACAGGCAGAAACACCAATCAATGATCTTAATCAGGGAAAGATTTATAATCTAAGTGACAGACAACTAACAAAAACAGAGGAAAAACTCCTCTTAAAGGGTTTGAAATTCGCCCCCACCAATAAAATGGATCAATTTGGCATATTTTTAGATGTGGAGAAATTTGTGAGAAAATTAACTATAAAAAAATTCTTCCCCAAAAAAGAACTAGAAGGTGAAATTAGTGAGACAACAAGTAACGAAGAATTTAAGAACAAATCAACGTTTTATCCTAAACATCTGAAAGGAAGTCTGGTGGACAGCTTCCAGAAGGCAGTCCTGGACGATCTGGAAAAAATGGGCAATACAAAAAATACTAAAAGCAATTTAAGCCATAAAGAACGGTCGGCTTTGAAAGATCTACAAGGAGATGAGTCCATCGTCATAAAACCTAGTGACAAGGGAGGAGGAGTTGTAATCCTTAACAAAGAAGACTATATCAAAGAAATCCTTCGACAATTGGAGGATGGGAAGACATATATCAAGCTTAGAAATGATCCAACACTAAAAATTAAAGCCAATTTAAACAAATTATTACAGACCCATCTGGACAAGAACACACTTACGAAAAAAGAATTTGAATTTTTGAACGTCTCAGAACCCTCGATACCCACAATCTACATTCTACCAAAAATTCACAAAAATGTGACAAAACCCCCGGGAAGACCCATAGTGGCAGGGATTGGAAGCCTAACTGCAAACTTATCAGAATTTATCGATGCCCATCTACAACCTCTAGTAAGCAAAACAGAATTTCATCTAAAGGACACAACTGACACACTGCAAAAACTTAAAAATATCGAGTGGAGTAATAATATGTTTATGACAACTGCAGACGTGGAAGCCCTTTACACCAACATCCCTCATGAAAAAGGGATAAAAGCGGTCAAATATTATCTCGACAAGACGGATCTTACTGAGAACAAGAAAGATCTACTACTACAAGGTATCACCTTCATATTGAAAAACAACTACTTCTATTTCAATGGCACCTACTACAACCAATTAATCGGAACTGCTATGGGCACTAAGTTTGCGCCTAGTTTCGCGAACCTATATATGTCATATTGGGAAGAGAAACAGGTGAAGGCTAACCCTAACTTTAAGACAAACCTCAAACTGTGGTTTCGATATATAAATGACATCATATTCTTTTGGGAAGGTCCACAGGAGGAATTGAATTGTTTCTGTCAATCACTTAACAACAATGACTTCAATCTGACCCTCACCTGCACAACTAGCCAAAAAGAACTGCACTTTTTGGACCTCAATATATATATCGAGGAAGGGAAACTGGAGACAAAGTGTTACAAAAAAACCGACTGATGCTAATAACTACATAGATGTATCAAGCGAACACCATATGAATTGGCTAAACAGCGTTCCAAAAAGCCAATTCCTTAGGTTAAGAAGAAATTGCAGCAGTAAAAACGTATGTGAAGAACAAATCGATCAAATGAAGAGAGGTTTTGAAGAAAAGGGCTACGACAAAGACCGACTAGGAAAATTCAAAGAAGAAGTGTTGAACAAGGACAGAGAAGAACTTCTGAAAGGAAAAGAAAAAGCAAAAATCAGAAGAGGTTACACATAAATTGGCCTTCATCACACAATTCACCCAACAGCATAAAAAGATTGAATCAATAGTAAAGAAACATTGGCATCTCTTGCAGAGGGACCCACTTTTAAAAGACACTATACCAGCAAGGCCCAAATTCATTTATCGCAAAGCACCGAACTTAAAAAATAAACTGACCAAAAGTGCACTATCATCACAGGACCATCATCCGATTCGAAGTAAGGGCTTCTATAGATGTGGGACATGCCAGGCCTGCCGCGAAGTACAAACTGGCAAATCAAAATACGACGAATTCAACATAAACGGGACTACGTACAAACTTCATAATTTCATGACCTGCCACACCACGAATGTAATATATCTGATAGAGTGCAGTTGCCATATGACTTATGTGGGAAAAACCAGTCGGGCACTAAAAACCCGTTTGGGTGAGCATATAAGGAATATTAAAAAGGGAGTTATGACACATCCCTTATCTAGTCATTTCAAAGAAAAACACAATTCCTCCACTAAACATATCCTACAGTTTTTGGCAATTGAAAATATTAAAAACACTTGGAGACACAGAGACGAAACATCTCGCCTAGGAAAATCAGAAATGAAATGGATATTCAAACTAAAAAGCCTTATCCCGAATGGCTTGAATGCAGACTTTGAATTAAAATGGTTTCTCTGATTTCCGTCCCACCCCTCGATCCCCTTTTACTCCATCTTCTTTCACCAACCACATATTTTCTTAAAATTTTTTATCATCTCTCTCTGGTGCATTATGTATCATTCCACTCGCTATTAGCCATGTGCATGAGTCACATGATGTGTATTTTAAATGCTCAAAAAATTGTTTATATATGATTTTCTTCTATCTATTAAATCAAATACGTTGCAGACCATGTAATTTCACAATTAAGAAATTCATTAAGGTGTTTTGGCTTACATAGAACGTACTGTTCTAACATTCATTAAGCCAATTACGTTCTATTCACTCTAGGTATATTACAGACATAGAACATTTCCGTATTTCCTGAATTTGCGGGTCAGGGGCAGGAAGTACGTCATCGGAAGCCGGCTTGCGGTTCAATATGCGTTCCATATACCGGAAGTACCGGACGGACGTATACGAAGGTGTCTAAACTTAAAATATACCACATCCATCCACTGTTACCACCAATGAAGGTAGCCAGGAACACCCCAAAGAACACATAAGGAACTTCCTATTGACTTATAAGACTATAAACAAAGATCAATATCGCCGGACCGGAAGTGAAATTATTACCACTTCCGGTTACTACTTTATTATGTTGTTTTTTAATCTGTTTTTAAAAATAGTTTTTATACATTGATACTGGGAGATGTACTACACAGTGACTACTATGTTACATGGTATGATTAAGAGATTATATGATGTAATTTAATGTTATTCTGACGTGACCTCCCGACCCGGAAGTGATTCTCATGGAGAGCTTAAATAGCTCATTCTTTGTACAGTCTGTCATGCAGCCTTGATGAAGGGAGAGATCCCGAAACGCGTCGGCACTGTATGACAGACTAACCACCGCAGAAGGAAGTATTTACCAGACGGATTGAGGATTGCTGGAGAATTTGGTTCCGGAGCCGATATCTCCCCTGGGTAACATCTTAAACGCAATCACTTCATCTAGATCTGGTAAACCTCCACCTTCACTTGATTTCAAGATTTGGATGTTTTTTTAATTAACCAGAATTTAAAGATACCATTTAAAGATTCATTTATTCCTATGCTCTGGTAATTTCCCATCTACCACCTTTGCTTGCAGCAACTGTTTTACCAGCATTATATTGTTTATTGTCAGTGTATTGTATTAAAAATTTTTATTGTGAACATACTACACTATATATTTCAATTTTCTTTTCCACATATGGATCCATGACATTGGAATCTCATGTTAAAACCCACGAAAGAGGTTACATAAGGGAAGTACCATTTTTTGATTATTAATTGTCCCGATTAGCGCACATCTTCTGGTTAAACTTCACCGTGTTACATTTCTGTTTGGGGATTGGGGCTACCCCCTTGACCAGTCGAGTTGCAGCTTGTATCGGTTGGCGCCACGACTCTTCTCTATTTCACACCTTTACTGTCCTAAAACACACCCCAACAGAGAAGAATCTAGGCGACATCATGTTCCAACACCTTAAAAGCAGAGAAGAAAAATTGAAAGAAGTATTTACAGAGAAAAACACGAACAACAGTGATGAAGATCTGGATGGCACTATGGGCCGCCTTGAGAAGTTGTTATTACGTGAAAACCGCTTATGGTGGGAATGTGCGACACTGGAAAAGTATGTCGCTGACCAAATTATACCAAAGGGATTGAGGATTAAAAAACTACCATCCTTTGATGATGCTAGTGAAAAATTTCAAGATGAATGGATGAGGACACTAGAGATCTGCTCGTTCACACTTCTAGAATTAATCATGAAGGAACGACGGGAGAAATTGAAAACATTAAAAGAACAGATTAACCATATACAAACAAGTCTAGAACCATACCAGGAATTAACAGAATTTAAGAATAAAGAAAAAGAGATTCAACACAAAATAAACCTTAACACAAGGGAAATCATCTTAAAAAAACAGAATAAATTAAGAAGGGATCATGAATACTACAAAAAGGAAGGAAAAGACCCATTCAAATTAATGAGGGATGGAGGAACACCTGTGTCAGTCTACTCCTTCACAGAAGATGATGATCAGGATCCATTATACAGACAAGAAAAAGAAAACTTCCACCCGGTGCAACACACGGAAGACTGTCCAAGATACAGAAGAGGTTCACTCAATGCTATTACATCAAGGAAGAATAAAGAAGTAAGAACACAAAGAAGGGGATCATCTGCACATTCATACGAAAGAGAAAATCTACCGTATCGGGGACGAAGTAGAAGGAGAGAAAATAATTCCACCACCATTCGACCAACAGAACATCGCAGAAGAAAGCCCTATCAACAACCAACAAATCAAAGATGGACCAGGAAGAATTTATGGCACAAAAATATACAGTACCCAAGGCATTATAGTACTGAAAGACACAATGAAAGAAGAGAGAGAAGAGAATTCCATCAAGATTATGAAAATTACCCTGAGAGACATATGGATAGAAGACCATCGCGTATCTTCCCATCCAATATGAACAACAATGAAATGGGAAGAACATCTTTTTTAGGAAGAACGAACTATCGCTATTACCAATAAAGAGAAAAAGGGGTAAAAGGGGGGGTGTCAAACACAAGAAACATAAACCAAACCCGACGATCGCTGATGAACAGGCAGAAACACCAATCAATGATCTTAATCAGGGAAAGATTTATAATCTAAGTGACAGACAACTAACAAAAACAGAGGAAAAACTCCTCTTAAAGGGTTTGAAATTCGCCCCCACCAATAAAATGGATCAATTTGGCATATTTTTAGATGTGGAGAAATTTGTGAGAAAATTAACTATAAAAAAATTCTTCACCAAAAAAGAACTAGAAGGTGAAATTAGTGAGACAACAAGTAACGAAGAATTTAAGAACAAATCAACGTTTTATCCTAAACATCTGAAAGGAAGTCTGGTGGACAGCTTCCAGAAGGCAGTCCTGGACGATCTGGAAAAAATGGGCAATACAAAAAATACTAAAAGCAATTTAAGCCATAAAGAACGGTCGGCTTTGAAAGATCTACAAGGAGATGAGTCCATCGTCATAAAACCTAGTGACAAGGGAGGAGGAGTTGTAATCCTTAACAAAGAAGACTATATCAAAGAAATCCTTCGACAATTGGAGGATGGGAAGACATATATCAAGCTTAGAAATGATCCAACACTAAAAATTAAAGCCAATTTAAACAAATTATTACAGACCCATCTGGACAAGAACACACTTACGAAAAAAGAATTTGAATTTTTGAACGTCTCAGAACCCTCGATACCCACAATCTACATTCTACCAAAAATTCACAAAAATGTGACAAAACCCCCGGGAAGACCCATAGTGGCAGGGATTGGAAGCCTAACTGCAAACTTATCAGAATTTATCGATGCCCATCTACAACCTCTAGTAAGCAAAACAGAATTTCATCTAAAGGACACAACTGACACACTGCAAAAACTTAAAAATATCGAGTGGAGTAATAATATGTTTATGACAACTGCAGACGTGGAAGCCCTTTACACCAACATCCCTCATGAAAAAGGGATAGAAGCGGTCAAATATTATCTCGACAAGACGGATCTTACTGAGAACAAGAAAGATCTACTACTACAAGGTATCACCTTCATATTGAAAAACAACTACTTCTATTTCAATGGCACCTACTACAACCAATTAATCGGAACTGCTATGGGCACTAAGTTTGCGCCTAGTTTCGCGAACCTATATATGTCATATTGGGAAGAGAAACAGGTGAAGGCTAACCCTAACTTTAAGACAAACCTCAAACTGTGGTTTCGATATATAGACGACATCATATTCTTTTGGGAAGGTCCACAGGAGGAATTGAATTGTTTCTGTCAATCACTTAACAACAATGACTTCAATCTGACCCTCACCTGCACAACAAGCCAAAAAGAACTGCACTTTTTGGACCTCAATATATATATCGAGGAAGGGAAACTGGAGACAAAGTGTTACAAAAAAACCGACTGATGCTAATAACTACATAGATGTATCAAGCGAACACCATATGAATTGGCTAAACAGCGTTCCAAAAAGCCAATTCCTTAGGTTAAGAAGAAATTGCAGCAGTAAAAACGTATGTGAAGAACAAATCGATCAAATGAAGAGAGGTTTTGAAGAAAAGGGCTACGACAAAGACCGACTAGGAAAATTCAAAGAAGAAGTGTTGAACAAGGACAGAGAAGAACTTCTGAAAGGAAAAGAAAAAGCAAAAATCAGAAGAGGTTACACATAAATTGGCCTTCATCACACAATTCACCCAACAGCATAAAAAGATTGAATCAATAGTAAAGAAACATTGGCATCTCTTGCAGAGGGACCCACTTTTAAAAGACACTATACCAGCAAGGCCCAAATTCATTTATCGCAAAGCACCGAACTTAAAAAATAAACTGACCAAAAGTGCACTATCATCACAGGACCATCATCCGATTCGAAGTAAGGGCTTCTATAGATGTGGGACATGCCAGGCCTGCCGCGAAGTACAAACTGGCAAATCAAAATACGACGAATTCAACATAAACGGGACTACGTACAAACTTCATAATTTCATGACCTGCCACACCACGAATGTAATATATCTGATAGAGTGCAGTTGCCATATGACTTATGTGGGAAAAACCAGTCGGGCACTAAAAACCCGTTTGGGTGAGCATATAAGGAATATTAAAAAGGGAGTTATGACACATCCCTTATCTAGTCATTTCAAAGAAAAACACAATTCCTCCACTAAACATATCCTACAGTTTTTGGCAATTGAAAATATTAAAAACACTTGGAGACACAGAGACGAAACATCTCGCCTAGCAAAATCAGAAATGAAATGGATATTCAAACTAAAAAGCCTTATCCCGAATGGCTTGAATGCAGACTTTGAATTAAAATGGTTTCTCTGATTTCCGTCCCACCCCTCGATCCCCTTTTACTCCATCTTCTTTCACCAACCACATATTTTCTTAAAATTTTTTATCATCTCTCTCTGGTGCATTATGTATCATTCCACTCGCTATTAGCCATGTGCATGAGTCACATGATGTGTATTTTAAATGCTCAAAAAATTGTTTATATATGATTTTCTTCTATCTATTAAATCAAATACGTTGCAGACCATGTAATTTCACAATTAAGAAATTCATTAAGGTGTTTTGGCTTACATAGAACGTACTGTTCTAACATTCATTAAGCCAATTACGTTCTATTCACTCTAGGTATATTACAGACATAGAACATTTCCGTATTTCCTGAATTTGCGGGTCAGGGACAGGAAGTACGTCATCGGAAGCCGGCTAGCGGTTCAATATGCGTTCCATATACCGGAAGTACCGGACGGACGTATACGAAGGTGTCTAAACTTAAAATATACCACATCCATCCACTGTTACCACCAATGAAGGTAGCCAGGAACACCCCAAAGAACACATAAGGAACTTCCTATTGACTTATAAGACTATAAACAAAGATCAATATCGCCGGACCGGAAGTGAAATTATTACCACTTCCGGTTACTACTTTATTATGTTGTTTTTTAATCTGTTTTTAAAAATAGTTTTTATACATTGATACTGGGAGATGTACTACACAGTGACTACTATGTTACATGGTATGATTTAGAGATTATATGATGTAATTTAATGTTATTCTGACGTGACCTCCCGACCCGGAAGTGATTCTCATGGAGAGCTTAAATAGCTCATTTTTTGTACAGTCTGTCATGCAGCCTTGATGAAGGGAGAGATCCCGAAACGCGTCGGCACTGTATGACAGACTAACCACCGCAGAAGGAAGTATTTACCAGACGGATTGAGGATTGCTGGAGAATTTGGTTCCGGAGCCGATATCTCCCCTGGGTAACATCTTAAACGCAATCACTTCATCTAGATCTGGTAAACCTCCACCTTCACTTGATTTCAAGATTTGGATGTTTTTTAATTAACCAGAATTTAAAGATACCATTTAAAGATTCATTTATTCCTATGCTCTGGTAATTTCCCATCTACCACCTTTGCTTGCAGCAACTGTTTTACCAGCATTATATTGTTTATTGTCAGTGTATTGTATTAAAATTTTTTATTGTGAACATACTACACTATATATTTCAATTTTCTTTTCCACATATGGATCCATGACATTGGAATCTCATGTTAAAACCCACGAAAGAGGTTACATAAGGGAAGTACCATTTTTTGATTATTAATTGTCCCGATTAGCGCACATCTTCTGGTTAAACTTCACCGTGTTACATTTCTGTTTGGGGATTGGGGCTACCCCCTTGACCAGTCGAGTTGCAGCTTGTATCGGTTGGCGCCACGACTCTTCTCTATTTCACACCTTTACTGTCCTAAAACACACCCCAACAGAGAAGAATCTAGGCGACATCATGTTCCAACACCTTAAAAGCAGAGAAGAAAAATTGAAAGAAGTATTTACAGAGAAAAACACGAACAACAGTGATGAAGATCTGGATGGCACTATGGGCCGCCTTGAGAAGTTGTTATTACGTGAAAACCGCTTATGGTGGGAATGTGCGACACTGGAAAAGTATGTCGCTGACCAAATTATACCAAAGGGATTGAGGATTAAAAAACTACCATCCTTTGATGATGCTAGTGAAAAATTTCAAGATGAATGGATGAGGACACTAGAGATCTGCTCGTTCACACTTCTAGAATTAATCATGAAGGAACGACGGGAGAAATTGAAAACATTAAAAGAACAGATTAACCATATACAAACAAGTCTAGAACCATACCAGGAATTAACAGAATTTAAGAATAAAGAAAAAGAGATTCAACACAAAATAAACCTTAACACAAGGGAAATCATCTTAAAAAAACAGAATAAATTAAGAAGGGATCATGAATACTACAAAAAGGAAGGAAAAGACCCATTCAAATTAATGAGGGATGGAGGAACACCTGTGTCAGTCTACTCCTTCACAGAAGATGATGATCAGGATCCATTATACAGACAAGAAAAAGAAAACTTCCACCCGGTGCAACACACGGAAGACTGTCCAAGATACAGAAGAGGTTCACTCAATGCTATTACATCAAGGAAGAATAAAGAAGTAAGAACACAAAGAAGGGGATCATCTGCACATTCATACGAAAGAGAAAATCTACCGTATCGGGGACGAAGTAGAAGGAGAGAAAATAATTCCACCACCATTCGACCAACAGAACATCGCAGAAGAAAGCCCTATCAACAACCAACAAATCAAAGATGGACCAGGAAGAATTTATGGCACAAAAATATACAGTACCCAAGGCATTATAGTACTGAAAGACACAATGAAAGAAGAGAGAGAAGAGAATTCCATCAAGATTATGAAAATTACCCTGAGAGACATATGGATAGAAGACCATCGCGTATCTTCCCATCCAATATGAACAACAATGAAATGGGAAGAACATCTTTTTTAGGAAGAACGAACTATCGCTATTACCAATAAAGAGAAAAAGGGGTAAAAGGGGGGGTGTCAAACACAAGAAACATAAACCAAACCCGGCGATCGCTGATGAACAGGCAGAAACACCAATCAATGATCTTAATCAGGGAAAGATTTATAATCTAAGTGACAGACAACTAACAAAAACAGAGGAAAAACTCCTCTTAAAGGGTTTGAAATTCGCCCCCACCAATAAAATGGATCAATTTGGCATATTTTTAGATGTGGAGAAATTTGTGAGAAAATTAACTATAAAAAAATTCTTCACCAAAAAAGAACTAGAAGGTGAAATTAGTGAGACAACAAGTAACGAAGAATTTAAGAACAAATCAACGTTTTATCCTAAACATCTGAAAGGAAGTCTGGTGGACAGCTTCCAGAAGGCAGTCCTGGACGATCTGGAAAAAATGGGCAATACAAAAAATACTAAAAGCAATTTAAGCCATAAAGAACGGTCGGCTTTGAAAGATCTACAAGGAGATGAGTCCATCGTCATAAAACCTAGTGACAAGGGAGGAGGAGTTGTAATCCTTAACAAAGAAGACTATATCAAAGAAATCCTTCGACAATTGGAGGATGGGAAGACATATATCAAGCTTAGAAATGATCCAACACTAAAAATTAAAGCCAATTTAAACAAATTATTACAGACCCATCTGGACAAGAACACACTTACGAAAAAAGAATTTGAATTTTTGAACGTCTCAGAACCCTCGATACCCACAATCTACATTCTACCAAAAATTCACAAAAATGTGACAAAACCCCCGGGAAGACCCATAGTGGCAGGGATTGGAAGCCTAACTGCAAACTTATCAGAATTTATCGATGCCCATCTACAACCTCTAGTAAGCAAAACAGAATTTCATCTAAAGGACACAACTGACACACTGCAAAAACTTAAAAATATCGAGTGGAGTAATAATATGTTTATGACAACTGCAGACGTGGAAGCCCTTTACACCAACATCCCTCATGAAAAAGGGATAGAAGCGGTCAAATATTATCTCGACAAGACGGATCTTACTGAGAACAAGAAAGATCTACTACTACAAGGTATCACCTTCATATTGAAAAACAACTACTTCTATTTCAATGGCACCTACTACAACCAATTAATCGGAACTGCTATGGGCACTAAATTTGCGCCTAGTTTCGCGAACCTATATATGTCATATTGGGAAGAGAAACAGGTGAAGGCTAACCCTAACTTTAAGACAAACCTCAAACTGTGGTTTCGATATATAGACGACATCATATTCTTTTGGGAAGGTCTACAGGAGGAATTGAATTGTTTCTGTCAATCACTTAACAACAATGACTTCAATCTGACCCTCACCTGCACAACAAGCCAAAAAGAACTGCACTTTTTGGACCTCAATATATATATCGAGGAAGGGAAACTGGAGACAAAGTGTTACAAAAAACCGACTGATGCTAATAACTACATAGATGTATCAAGCGAACACCATATGAATTGGCTAAACAGCGTTCCAAAAAGCCAATTCCTTAGGTTAAGAAGAAATTGCAGCAGGAAAAACGTATGTGAAGAACAAATCGATCAAATGAAGAGAGGTTTTGAAGAAAAGGGCTACGACAAAGACCGACTAGGAAAATTCAAAGAAGAAGTGTTGAACAAGGACAGAGAAGAACTTCTGAAAGGAAAAGAAAAAGGAAAATCAGAAGAGGTTACACATAAATTGGCCTTCATCACACAATTCACCCAACAGCATAAAAAGATTGAATCAATAGTAAAGAAACATTGGCATCTCTTGCAGAGGGACCCACTTTTAAAAGACACTATACCAGCAAGGCCCAAATTCATTTATCGCAAAGCACCGAACTTAAAAAATAAACTGACCAAAAGTGCACTATCATCACAGGACCATCATCCGATTCGAAGTAAGGGCTTCTATAGATGTGGGACATGCCAGGCCTGCCGCGAAGTACAAACTGGCAAATCAAAATACGACGAATTCAACATAAACGGGACTACGTACAAACTTCATAATTTCATGACCTGCCACACCACGAATGTAATATATCTGATAGAGTGCAGTTGCCATATGACTTATGTGGGAAAAACCAGTCGGGCACTAAAAACCCGTTTGGGTGAGCATATAAGGAATATTAAAAAGGGAGTTATGACACATCCCTTATCTAGTCATTTCAAAGAAAAACACAATTCCTCCACTAAACATATCCTACAGTTTTTGGCAATTGAAAATATTAAAAACACTTGGAGACACAGAGACGAAACATCTCGCCTAGCAAAATCAGAAATGAAATGGATATTCAAACTAAAAAGCCTTATCCCGAATGGCTTGAATGCAGACTTTGAATTAAAATGGTTTCTCTGATTTCCGTCCCACCCCTCGATCCCCTTTTACTCCATCTTCTTTCACCAACCACATGTTTTCTTAAAATTTTTTATCATCTCTCTCTGGTGCATTATGTATCATTCCACTCGCTATTAGCCATGTGCATGAGTCACATGATGTGTATTTTAAATGCTCAAAAAATTGTTTATATATGATTTTCTTCTATCTATTAAATCAAATACGTTGCAGACCATGTAATTTCACAATTAAGAAATTCATTAAGGTGTTTTGGCTTACATAGAACGTACTGTTCTAACATTCATTAAGCCAATTACGTTCTATTCACTCTAGGTATATTACAGACATAGAACATTTCCGTATTTCCTGAATTTGCGGGTCAGGGACAGGAAGTACGTCATCGGAAGCCGGCTTGCGGTTCAATATGCGTTCCATATACCGGAAGTACCGGACGGACGTATACGAAGGTGTCTAAACTTAAAATATACCACATCCATCCACTGTTACCACCAATGAAGGTAGCCAGGAACACCCCAAAGAACACATAAGGAACTTCCTATTGACTTATAAGACTATAAACAAAGATCAATATCGCCGGACCGGAAGTGAAATTATTACCACTTCCGGTTACTACTTTATTATGTTGTTTTTTAATCTGTTTTTAAAAATAGATTTTATACATTGATACTGGGAGATGTACTACACAGTGACTACTATGTTACATGGTATGATTAAGAGATTATATGATGTAATTTAATGTTATTCTGACGTGACCTCCCGACCCGGAAGTGATTCTCATGGAGAGCTTAAATAGCTCATTCTTTGTACAGTCTGTCATGCAGCCTTGATGAAGGGAGAGATCCCGAAACGCGTCGGCACTGTATGACAGACTAACCACCGCAGAAGGAAGTATTTACCAGACGGATTGAGGATTGCTGGAGAATTTGGTTCCGGAGCCGATATCTCCCCTGGGTAACATCTTAAACGCAATCACTTCATCTAGATCTGGTAAACCTCCACCTTCACTTGATTTCAAGATTTGGATGTTTTTTAATTAACCAGAATTTAAAGATACCATTTAAAGATTCATTTATTCCTATGCTCTGGTAATTTCCCATCTACCACCTTTGCTTGCAGCAACTGTTTTACCAGCATTATATTGTTTATTGTCAGTGTATTGTATTAAAATTTTTTATTGTGAACATACTACACTATATATTTCAATTTTCTTTTCCACATATGGATCCATGACATTGGAATCTCATGTTAAAACCCACGAAAGAGGTTACATAAGGGAAGTACCATTTTTTGATTATTAATTGTCCCGATTAGCGCACATCTTCTGGTTAAACTTCACCGTGTTACATTTCTGTTTGGGGATTGGGGCTACCCCCTTGACCAGTCGAGTTGCAGCTTGTATCGGTTGGCGCCACGACTCTTCTCTATTTCACACCTTTACTGTCCTAAAACACACCCCAACAGAGAAGAATCTAGGCGACATCATGTTCCAACACCTTAAAAGCAGAGAAGAAAAATTGAAAGAAGTATTTACAGAGAAAAACACGAACAACAGTGATGAAGATCTGGATGGCACTATGGGCCGCCTTGAGAAGTTGTTATTACGTGAAAACCGCTTATGGTGGGAATGTGCGACACTGGAAAAGTATGTCGCTGACCAAATTATACCAAAGGGATTGAGGATTAAAAAACTACCATCCTTTGATGATGCTAGTGAAAAATTTCAAGATGAATGGATGAGGACACTAGAGATCTGCTCGTTCACACTTCTAGAATTAATCATGAAGGAACGACGGGAGAAATTGAAAACATTAAAAGAACAGATTAACCATATACAAACAAGTCTAGAACCATACCAGGAATTAACAGAATTTAAGAATAAAGAAAAAGAGATTCAACACAAAATAAACCTTAACACAAGGGAAATCATCTTAAAAAAACAGAATAAATTAAGAAGGGATCATGAATACTACAAAAAGGAAGGAAAAGACCCATTCAAATTAATGAGGGATGGAGGAACACCTGTGTCAGTCTACTCCTTCACAGAAGATGATGATCAGGATCCATTATACAGACAAGAAAAAGAAAACTTCCACCCGGTGCAACACACGGAAGACTGTCCAAGATACAGAAGAGGTTCACTCAATGCTATTACATCAAGGAAGAATAAAGAAGTAAGAACACAAAGAAGGGGATCATCTGCACATTCATACGAAAGAGAAAATCTACCGTATCGGGGACGAAGTAGAAGGAGAGAAAATAATTCCACCACCATTCGACCAACAGAACATCGCAGAAGAAAGCCCTATCAACAACCAACAAATCAAAGATGGACCAGGAAGAATTTATGGCACAAAAATATACAGTACCCAAGGCATTATAGTACTGAAAGACACAATGAAAGAAGAGAGAGAAGAGAATTCCATCAAGATTATGAAAATTACCCTGAGAGACATATGGATAGAAGACCATCGCGTATCTTCCCATCCAATATGAACAACAATGAAATGGGAAGAACATCTTTTTTAAGAAGAACGAACTATCGCTATTACCAATAAAGAGAAAAAGGGGTAAAAGGGGGGGTGTCAAACACAAGAAACATAAACCAAACCCGGCGATCGCTGATGAACAGGCAGAAACACCAATCAATGATCTTAATCAGGGAAAGATTTATAATCTAAGTGACAGACAACTAACAAAAACAGAGGAAAAACTCCTCTTAAAGGGTTTGAAATTCGCCCCCACCAATAAAATGGATCAATTTGGCATATTTTTAGATGTGGAGAAATTTGTGAGAAAATTAACTATAAAAAAATTCTTCACCAAAAAAGAACTAGAAGGTGAAATTAGTGAGACAACAAGTAACGAAGAATTTAAGAACAAATCAACGTTTTATCCTAAACATCTGAAAGGAAGTCTGGTGGACAGCTTCCAGAAGGCAGTCCTGGACGATCTGGAAAAAATGGGCAATACAAAAAATACTAAAAGCAATTTAAGCCATAAAGAACGGTCGGCTTTGAAAGATCTACAAGGAGATGAGTCCATCGTCATAAAACCTAGTGACAAGGGAGGAGGAGTTGTAATCCTTAACAAAGAAGACTATATCAAAGAAATCCTTCGACAATTGGAGGATGGGAAGACATATATCAAGCTTAGAAATGATCCAACACTAAAAATTAAAGCCAATTTAAACAAATTATTACAGACCCATCTGGACAAGAACACACTTACGAAAAAAGAATTTGAATTTTTGAACGTCTCAGAACCCTCGATACCCACAATCTACATTCTACCAAAAATTCACAAAAATGTGACAAAACCCCCGGGAAGACCCATAGTGGCAGGGATTGGAAGCCTAACTGCAAACTTATCAGAATTTATCGATGCCCATCTACAACCTCTAGTAAGCAAAACAGAATTTCATCTAAAGGACACAACTGACACACTGCAAAAACTTAAAAATATCGAGTGGAGTAATAATATGTTTATGACAACTGCAGACGTGGAAGCCCTTTACACCAACATCCCTCATGAAAAAGGGATAGAAGCGGTCAAATATTATCTCGACAAGACGGATCTTACTGAGAACAAGAAAGATCTACTACTACAAGGTATCACCTTCATATTGAAAAACAACTACTTCTATTTCAATGGCACCTACTACAACCAATTAATCGGAACTGCTATGGGCACTAAATTTGCGCCTAGTTTCGCGAACCTATATATGTCATATTGGGAAGAGAAACAGGTGAAGGCTAACCCTAACTTTAAGACAAACCTCAAACTGTGGTTTCGATATATAGACGACATCATATTCTTTTGGGAAGGTCCACAGGAGGAATTGAATTGTTTCTGTCAATCACTTAACAACAATGACTTCAATCTGACCCTCACCTGCACAACAAGCCAAAAAGAACTGCACTTTTTGGACCTCAATATATATATCGAGGAAGGGAAACTGGAGACAAAGTGTTACAAAAAACCGACTGATGCTAATAACTACATAGATGTATCAAGCGAACACCATATGAATTGGCTAAACAGCGTTCCAAAAAGCCAATTCCTTAGGTTAAGAAGAAATTGCAGCAGGAAAAACGTATGTGAAGAACAAATCGATCAAATGAAGAGAGGTTTTGAAGAAAAGGGCTACGACAAAGACCGACTAGGAAAATTCAAAGAAGAAGTGTTGAACAAGGACAGAGAAGAACTTCTGAAAGGAAAAGAAAAAGGAAAATCAGAAGAGGTTACACATAAATTGGCCTTCATCACACAATTCACCCAACAGCATAAAAAGATTGAATCAATAGTAAAGAAACATTGGCATCTCTTGCAGAGGGACCCACTTTTAAAAGACACTATACCAGCAAGGCCCAAATTCATTTATCGCAAAGCACCGAACTTAAAAAATAAACTGACCAAAAGTGCACTATCATCACAGGACCATCATCCGATTTGAAGTAAGGGCTTCTATAGATGTGGGACATGCCAGGCCTGCCGCGAAGTACAAACTGGCAAATCAAAATACGACGAATTCAACATAAACGGGACTACGTACAAACTTCATAATTTCATGACCTGCCACACCACGAATGTAATATATCCGATAGAGTGCAGTTGCCATATGACTTATGTGGGAAAAACCAGTCGGGCACTAAAAACCCGTTTGGGTGAGCATATAAGGAATATTAAAAAGGGAGTTATGACACATCCCTTATCTAGTCATTTCAAAGAAAAACACAATTCCTCCACTAAACATATCCTACAGTTTTTGGCAATTGAAAATATTAAAAACACTTGGAGACACAGAGACGAAACATCTCGCCTGGCAAAATCAGAAATGAAATGGATATTCAAACTAAAAAGCCTTATCCCGAATGGCTTGAATGCAGACTTTGAATTAAAATGGTTTCTCTGATTTCCGTCCCACCCCTCGATCCCCTTTTACTCCATCTTCTTTCACCAACCACATATTTTCTTAAAATTTTTTATCATCTCTCTCTGGTGCATTATGTATCATTCCACTCGCTATTAGCCATGTGCATGAGTCACATGATGTGTATTTTAAATGCTCAAAAAATTGTTTATATATGATTTTCTTCTATCTATTAAATCAAATACGTTGCAGACCATGTAATTTCACAATTAAGAAATTCATTAAGGTGTTTTGGCTTACATAGAACGTACTGTTCTAACATTCATTAAGCCAATTACGTTCTATTCACTCTAGGTATATTACAGACATAGAACATTTCCGTATTTCCTGAATTTGCGGGTCAGGGACAAGAAGTACGTCATCGGAAGCCGGCTTGCGGTTCAATATGCGTTCCATATACCGGAAGTACCGGACGGACGTATACGAAGGTGTCTAAACTTAAAATATACCACATCCATCCACTGTTACCACCAATGAAGGTAGCCAGGAACACCCCAAAGAACACATAAGGAACTTCCTATTGACTTATAAGACTATAAACAAAGATCAATATCGCCGGACCGGAAGTGAAATTATTACCACTTCCGGTTACTACTTTATTATGTTGTTTTTTAATCTGTTTTTAAAAATAGTTTTTATACATTGATACTGGGAGATGTACTACACAGTGACTACTATGTTACATGGTATGATTAAGAGATTATATGATGTAATTTAATGTTATTCTGACGTGACCTCCCGACCCGGAAGTGATTCTCATGGAGAGCTTAAATAGCTCATTCTTTGTACAGTCTGTCATGCAGCCTTGATGAAGGGAGAGATCCCGAAACGCGTCGGCACTGTATGACAGACTAACCACCGCAGAAGGAAGTATTTACCAGACGGATTGAGGATTGCTGGAGAATTTGGTTCCGGAGCCGATATCTCCCCTGGGTAACATCTTAAACGCAATCACTTCATCTAGATCTGGTAAACCTCCACCTTCACTTGATTTCAAGATTTGGATGTTTTTTAATTAACCAGAATTTAAAGATACCATTTAAAGATTCATTTATTCCTATGCTCTGGTAATTTCCCATCTACCACCTTTGCTTGCAGCAACTGTTTTACCAGCATTATATTGTTTATTGTCAGTGTATTGTATTAAAATTTTTTATTGTGAACATACTACACTATATATTTCAATTTTCTTTTCCACATATGGATCCATGACATTGGAATCTCATGTTAAAACCCACGAAAGAGGTTACATAAGGGAAGTACCATTTTTTGATTATTAATTGTCCCGATTAGCGCACATCTTCTGGTTAAACTTCACCGTGTTACATTTCTGTTTGGGGATTGGGGCTACCCCCTTGACCAGTCGAGTTGCAGCTTGTATCGGTTGGCGCCACGACTCTTCTCTATTTCACACCTTTACTATATATATATATCTATCTATCTGTATCTGTTTATATATCTGTGTGTGCATATACAGTATATGTAAACATACTGTATATGCGTGTGTGTATATATGTATTTGCATTTATATGTGTATGTGTGTATAGTATACGTGTGTGTGTGTGTGTTTATATTTATATATATATATATATATTATATATATATATATATATATATATATATATATATATATATATATCTCAGCTGCCTGCCTTTTAATTAGGGGCCTCGCTCTCTGAAGTGCCCCGGGCCCCCCAGAGCCTTAATCCGACTCTGGTACACCTGCTGGGTGACCTGCAAAACATGCACTGTGTGAGGTCCTGAGGACCGAGTTTGAGAACCACTGTGACTGGTTTAGTATATTTACTAAAATTTGCACCTACATTGTACAATATACCAACTGGCATATCAGGGTGCACAAGGCTGTATATGGATAGCACTACTATTTTAACTCATTCCGTGGCATCTCTGTACCACGGAAATACAGGTGCAGTGACGTCATCATTCAGGGACAGAGCCGGGAGTGGGTTTGGAGAGACTAGGTGATGCCGTGAGTTGGTGTATAGCTGGAACTGGAAGTGCTATCCATATTAAGAAACAGCAGTATATATATATATATATATATATATATATATATACACACACCACCCAACATGACCCTCTCCAGGATGGACAGAATGCTCTGCTTCTGGACTTTTCTCTTAATGTATGATTGTCTGCACCTGTTTTGAACAGGTTCATGGACAAGAAAGGTGTTTCAGCACAGGTGCTGGCAATCATAAATTAAGAGAAAAGTCCAGGAGCAGAGCATTGTGTCCCTCCTGGAGAGGGTCATGTTGGGAGGTATGTATATACAGTACATACATTTATATCCCAGCAATGTAGCAAGCACTCCTGGCATAAATCAATACCACCTCACACTGACATATCATTCGGAAACAAGATATTTGGTGAGATATATATTGCAATAGATATATATGTATATGTGTGTGTGTATATATATATATATATATATATATATATATTCTTGTAAAGCGGCACTACTCAAAGTTTAAAACATCTGGTTAAACAAACAAAAAAGCGGTGCCCTCCAATTCAGGCTGTACCAATGTGTACAGCGTAATGCAATGTCCATAAACGGCGGCACTCGAAATAAACAGACCAGGCAGGTATGAGTTAACCAACGTTTCAATGCTCAGACAGCGGCATTTTCGTCAGGGTGCAAGTCAAGACAGACATACAAACACTCACCTCATATACCCTAGGAACCGTCCATGTCGCCGCCCACCACGCGCTCCAGCGCATCAAAAATGAGATTTATGGTAAGAACTTACGTTGTTAAATCTCTTTCTGCGAGGTACACTGGGCTCCACAAGGATTAACATCGGGGTGTGGAGTAGGATCTTAATCCGAAGCACTAACAGGCTAAAAGCTTTGACCTTCTTCCCAAGATGCATAGTGCCGCCTCCTATATCACCCGGCCTACATGCACAGGAGTTCAGTTTCGTTAACCAGCCCAAAGCAGTAGCAGGTACCAGAGACGACAATTGCTCGTAGCTAATTACACCACACACTCACCCCAGGAGAGGGTGTCAGCGGCTATGCCAATACCAACCCAAAGAAGCTAAGTGAGTCAGGATTGGCGCCTTGTGGAGCCCAGTGAACCTCGCAGAAAGAGATTTAACAACGGTAAGTTCTTACCATAAATCTCGTTTTCAGCTGCGGGTACACTGGGCTCCACAAGGATTAACATCGGGGATGTCCTAAAGCAGTTCCTTATGGGAGGGGACGCATTGTAGCGGGCACAAGAACCCGGCGTCCAAAGGAAACATCCTGGGACATGGCCGTATAGAATGCATAAAACCTAATGAATGTTGTCCCCGAGGACCACAAAGCTGCCTTGCACAAATGTTCAAGGGTCGCACCATGGGGGGCCGCCCAAGAAGGTCCAACCGACCGAGTAAAATGGGCTTTTAATGGTAGCAGGAACCGGACGACCAGCCTGTACATAACCATGTGCAATCACCATTCTAATCCATCTGGCCAAAGTCTACTTGTAAGCAGGCCAGCCACATTTGTGAAAACAAAACAATACAAAAAGAGAATCAGATTTCCTAACGGAGGAAGATCTCTTTACATAGGTACTACATCCAAAGACAGTTCTTTGGGAGAAAAGTCAGGAAAATTAAAGGCCGGACCCATAATCTTCTGGTTAAGGTGGAAGGAAGACACCACCTTGGGCAAATAACACGGTCGTGTTTGAAGAACCGCCCAGTCACGTGAAAAATCAAATAGGGAGACTTGCAGGATAAGACATCCAAGTCCGAGACCCTTCTAGCTGAAGCAATAGCCAGTAATAACAGGACCTTATGGGAAAGCCACGTAAGGTCAGCAGAGGCAAGAGGCTCAAAGGGAGACACTTGCAAGGACTCCAAAACCACCGACTAGTCCCAAGGGGCCACAGGTGGCACATAAAGAGGCTGAATCCTCAACACACCCTGAGTGAATTTATGGACATCAGGTAGGGTGGCAATCTTTCTCTGAAACCAAACCGACAAGGCAGAAATGTGAACCTTGAAGGAGGCCAGACGCAGGCCTAAGTCCAGGACTTGTTTTAGAAAGGCCAACAGTTTGGCCGTACTAAACTTGAAAACGTCATGATTGTGAGACGCACACCAAGTAAAGTATGCATTCCAGACCCTATGGTAGATCCGAGCAGAAGTCGGCTTACGGGCCTTCAATATAGTATGAACGACCGCCTCAGAAAAACCCCTAGCCCTCAGGACGGAAGCCTCAAGGGCAATGCCATCAAAGCCAGATGGGCCAAACACAAGGGCCCTGAACAAGGAGATCTGGTCGTTGTAGAAGTAGAAGGGGACGATCCCACGAGAGACCCAGTAGATCGGAGAACCAGTGCCGTCTGGGCCACACTGGAGCGACCAGAAGCAGGTTTCTACCTTCTTGCTTGAACTTCCGTATTACTCTGGGCAGGAGTGACACTGGAGGGAACACGTACAGCAGCCAAAAGTTCCATGGAATGCCAGAGCGTCCACGAACGCAGCTTGAGGATCCCTTGTCCTTGCTCCGAAGACCGGAACCTTGTGATTGTGTCGAGACACCATCAGATCCACATCTGGAAGGCCCCACATGTCCACGATAAGTTGAAACACCTCCGGATGGAGGCTCCACTCTCCTGCGTGTACGTCCTGACGACTGAGATAGTATGCTTCCCAGTGCAGGACACCCGGAATGAACACTGCGGATATGGCCGGCAGACGGCATCTGCCCACTGAAGAATCCGTGATACTTCCCTCATTGCCATGCGGCTTCGAGTGCTGCCTTGATGATTGATGTACGCCACCGTGGTGGCATTGTCCGATTGTACTTGAACAGGTCTGTTCTGTATTAGATGCTGGGCCATTATCAACGCATTGAACACTTTCCGCAGTTCGAGAATATTTATCGGGAGTAGAGACTCCTCCTTGGTCCACCAACCTTGAAGAGAGTGTTGTTCCAACACCACGCCCCAACCTCTCAGACTGGCATCCATTGTCGGAAAGTCCCATTCGGATATCCAGAAGGGACGTCCCCTGCTCAATTATTGGTCCTGCAGCCACCAGCTCAGTGACAGGCGGACCTCCGGAGACAATGAGATCATGTTAAATCTGATCCGGTGAGGCAGGCCGACCCACTTGGCCAGAATTAACTTCTGCAGAGGGCGAGAGTGGAACTGAGCATACTCCACCATGTCGAAAGCCGACACCATGAGACCTAACACTTGCATTGCCGAATGTATCGACATTTGCGGACGAGATAGGAAGCATCGAATCCTGTCCTGAAGCTTCAGGACTTTCTCCTGAGACAGGGACAACCGTTGGTTGTGAGTGTCCAATAACGCCCCCAGGTGCAACATGCTCCGAGCAGGAACCAGGGAGGATTTCTTCCAGTTGATCAGCCACCCGTGGGCTTTCATGTACTGGACCGTCAGATCAAGATGACACAGGAGAATTTCTGGGGAATTTGCCAGGAACAACAAATCATCCAAGTACGGTAGGATCCTGACCCCTTGACGGCGGAGTGTAGCCATCATGACCACCATTACTTTGGCGAAAACTAGGGTAGCCGTTGCCAAACCAAATGGTAACACCCAAAATTGGTAATGAAGGTTGCCCACCACACACCTCAGGTTCTGCCGATGAGATACCGCAATAGGAATATGTAGGTAGGCATCCTGTTTGTCCAGGTATACCATATAGTCCCCAGGCTCCATGGCCAGAACAATAGAGCGCAGTGTTTCCATACGAACTTGGAGAGGACCCATTCGGTTTCGGAACTAGGAACAGCTGTGACTAGTACCCCTCGCCTCTCTGAGCTAGAGGCACCAGTACTACCACTCCTGTGGTCTGGAGGGAATGTACCACCGAGTCCAAAGTGTTTGCTTTTGCTGGATCCGTAGGCACATCTGTCAGGCAAAATCGATGAGGGGGACGATTATTGAAGGGTATGGTGTAACCTCGAGCGACGACTTCCCTTACCCAGGTATCTGAAGTGGTCATCAACCATTCCTGGGCAAAACCTAGAAGTCGGCCCCCCACCCTGGGATCCCCCAGAGGGAGGCTCGCCCTGTCATGCGGCAGGCTTGTCAGTTTTGGAAGCTGGCCGACGGGCGGCTCAGTCACGCTACGGTCTGGGCTTGGCAGGTCTGAAAGCATGAGTTTGCTTTGGGTATGCCTGACCTTTTGCTTTTCCTGGAGTACGAAAGGGCCGAGGGAAAGTACTTTTAGCCTTCTGTGCGGAAGGAGCCGTACTAGGTAGGCAAGCTGTTTTAGCAGTAGCCAGATCAGCCACAATCTTATTGAGGACTTCTCCAAAGAGAATGTCTCCCTTGAAAGGAAGCACCTCCAGGGTTTTCTTGCAATCCATATCCACCGACCAGGATCTCCACCAAAGGATACGTCTGGCCAAGACGGACGTAATAGTAGCTTGGCCACCAGCACCCCTGCATCGGAGGCCGCCTCCTTAAGGTACAGAGAAGCCGTGGTAATATACGAGAGACATTGTTGAGCATGCTCAGATGCGTTGGAAGGCTACTCCGCCTCTAGCTTCTGAGCCCACGCATCAACATCTTCAGCAGCCCAAGTCACTGCAATGGTTGACCTATGCACAGCCCCCGGTATGGTGTAAATCGCTTTCAAACAACCCTCCACACGTCTGTCCGTCAGTTCCTTCAGAGAGGTGACAATAGTTACTGGCAGAGCAGAGGAAACTACCATACGCGCCACATGAAAATCTACAGGGGGAGGAGTTTCCCAATTTTTTTTGTTTTTTGTTTTACAAAGCTCCGCAGAGAGAGGATAGCGAGCCAACAGTCTCTTATGGGGTGTGAATTCTGTTCCCGGATTATCCCATGAATCCTGACGTATGTCGGCCAGGAGTTGAGAATGAGGTAAAACTTGTTTAAACCCTTCTTACGTTTAAACCTATCCGGCTTTTAACGGGCAGCCTCAGGCTCAGGAACATCCGACACCTGAAGAATGAGCCTAATTGCTTCAATCACATCCGGGACATCGACCAATGATTTCCCTGCCCCATCAGAAACATCTGCGTCAGTGTCTGTGGGAGCAGTATATGCACCGTCCTCCTCAGAGGAAGTGTCTGGGATAGCAGTGGATTGGGAGGAGGTAATGGCCTGTTTAGAAGACGACTTAGTCTTAGGCAGGCTCAGTGATCGGTTCAAATGCTGTAACTGAGTGGGGATTTGATCTGCCCATGGCGCATTAATAGCAGGGACCATAAACCGCTGTATCGGCATAGGTGGTCCCACAGTGGGTGCCAGTTTAGTTACAAGCGTGTTTAACAGTGTGGAAATTGTAGCCCAAGGTGGGCCCTGTGAAGCCCCAGGTGCTACCGACTCACTGGGGTGTAAGGAACCCCCTGAACCAGAACTCTCAGCTGCCATATTTTCCTCCATCACGTCTGCGACCTCACTACCACGCAGTGTGCAAGAAGCCCCAGCGTCATTGCCACGTGTAGCAGACATAACTATGTGCACAATATTGGGCAACCAGGTACTAAGTGTAGCAGCCCTATACCTATCAAGAACTCTCAGCAAAGTAGCCTAAGTAGCACAGGCCATGAGTTCAAGAGATATACTGTAGATTATATGGTGACTATAAATCACAAGTAAAAATACACCGTTAGTATATCTTGTGATACAATCCTATATTAAACAGAAAGAAAAACCTGAAACACTTGGCCTCCTCAGGTATAGCAATATAGGAATAGCCCTCTGAGTGAAATACCCTTTAACAAGGTAACCACGCAGCAGCTACATGCACACACACGTATATAGTCACAAGCGTACCATGCAGAAATTATGTACCACAACTGCACTGGACTAGCAATACAAAGTTATACTCAGTGGGGGTCATTCCGAGTTGTTAGCTCGTTGCCGATTTTCGCAACGGAGCGATTAAGGCGAAAATGCGCATGCGCATGGTACGCAGTGCGCATGCGTTAAGTATTTTAGCACAAAACTTAGTAGATTTACTCACATCCGACCGAAGAATTTCCATCGTTGAAGTGATCGGAGTGTGATTGACAGGAAGCGCGTGTTTCTGGGCGGAAACTGGCCGTTTTCTGGGAGTGTGTGGAAAAACGCAGGCGTTCCAGGATAAATTGTGGGAGTGTCTGGAGAAACGGGGGAGTGGCTGACCGAACACAGGGCGTGTTTGTGATGTCAAACCAGGAACGAAACGGCCTGAGCTGATCGCAGTGTAGGAGTAAGTCTCGAGCTACTCAGAAACTGCTAAGAATTTTCTATTCGCAATTCTGCTAATCTTTCGTTCGCAATTCTGCTAAGCTAAAATACACTCCCAGAGGGCGGCGGCCTAGCGTGTGCAATGCTGCTAAAATCTGCTAGCGAGCGAACAACTCGGAATGACCCCCAGTATGGCTATATGTGATAACAATAGATATAACAAACGCAGTAGGCACTGGATGTATATCACAGGGTGTTTGTTGTCACAACTGAGGGCCTGAGTTGACGGGAGGCAACCTCAGTTGTAGGGGCTGAGATGTAACGGAACCTGGGAGGTTGTATCAGACCCCTAGACATGTAAGTAACATGTAGAATAACTGCCCGAAGGCGTGACCACGACAACCAGGATAAAAGTCAATGATGTTTATTATGACAAACTCCGTAACACAGCAGAAAATAAGAAAACATAAAAGTCAGCAGGGCAATAATACAGTTCCTGGGTACTACAGGGTGGCAAGGGCCACAGGCACTGGTAGTGTGAGACAGTTCTAATAATCTTCTAGTTGGAAAGTCCTTACCAGGCCTGACTGTAGCAATGGAGAGAACCCAGGATCGTACCAGCTGGTGTTCCAGGAAAGGCTGGGCTGCTGAAGGTAAAACGGCTGCTGTGGATACTGGCTGGAACCAGACTGTTGTTGGTACGGAGTGGATACTGGCTGGAACCAGTTAAATAATAAACGAACTTGAGAGCGATGAAATAATAATACCGGTGGAGAGTGGTAAACTGCAGAAAGGACACCGGCCCTTTAAGGGAAGCTGTACACTGCTGGAAGCTGGGCTGGAAGCAGGTGATTGACTTGAGAGCGATGAAATAATAATACCGGTGGAGAGTGGTAAACTGCAGAAAGGACACCGGCCCTTTAAGAGAAGTTGTACACTGCTGGAAGCTCGGCTGGAAGCAGGTGATTGCTGTAGCTGGAAACAGGTGAGTCCAGAATGGATCGGAGAGTCAGGCTACACCGCAGATGGAATGCTGGTGCGGGTCTCTATAGCAGAAGTCTGGAGACAGGAGCTGGAACCTGGAAGACAACCACAGGAGAGAGACAAACTGGAACTAGGTTAGACAACCAAAGCACTGACGCCTTCCTTGTTCAGGCACAGCTTACTTATACCTGCAGCAAGGAAGGGGTTGGCTAGGCAATTATGCAAATCAACAATACAGACAGCAGATTGGTGGAAATGATCAGATGACAAAAACCAAGATGGCTGCGCCCATGCAGACACTTGGAGGGAAGTTTGGTTTGTAATCCATGTGAGAATTGAAACAGTAATGGCGACGCCGGCCACAGGAGACAGGAGACGCCAGACTGACAAGCGCACATTTAACCACGCGGGCACAGCGGAGGCCGCGGCTGATGAAATCACCACTCTGACATTCTGCATGTGGAAACTCAGAAACAGCGGGATCCGGTCCTGGAATGCTGAGCCAGCCTTAGGAGGCATCTGAAGGGTAAGTAATGGCGTCCAGATACCCGGATCGTGACAGCACCCCCCCCTTTAGGAGTGGCCCCAGGACACTTCTTAGGCTTTAAAGGAAACTTTGCGTGGAAATTTCGGACCAAGGCAGGAGCATGGACGTCTGAGGCATTGGTCCAAGAGCGTTCTTCAGGACCATAGCCCTTCCAGTCAATGAGGTATTGTAACTGACCGTAACGGAAACGTGAGTCCAAAATCTTGGCCACCTCGTACTCGACTCCCCGTTGAGTCTGAACTTTGGGAGCTGGAGGAAGTGCGGAATGAAACCGATTCAGGATCAGCGGTTTCAACAAAGAAACATGAAATGTCCTGGGTATTTTCAAGAAGGATGGTAACTGTAACCTGTAGGCAACAGGATTGATGACTTGTTCAATCTTGAAGGGTCCGATGTAGCGAGGTGCAAATTTCATGCTGGGAACTCTCAACCTCAAATTCTTCGTGGACAACCACACACGATCACCCACCTTGAGAGCAGGAACCGCTCTACGCTTCCTATCGGCAAACTTTTTATACCTGAATGAGGCTTTAAGCAGGGCTGCGCGGACGTTCTTCCAGTTATTTGAAAACTGACGCAAGGTGACATCCACTGCTGGAACAGAAGTTGCGGGAAGCGGTTGGAATTCTGGGACTTTAGGGTGGAATCCATAATTAATGAAGAATGGTGTAGAAGAAGATGAGGAATGGTATTGATTGTTGTGGCTGAACTCGGCCCAAGGAAGGAGTTGAACCCAGTCATCTTGAGAGGAAGACACATATATACGGAGGAAGGCCTCCAAGTCCTGATTCACCCTCTCGGTTTGACCATTGGTCTGAGGATGGTAAGCCGTGGAAAACTTTAACTTGACTTGGAGGGCTTGACACAAACTTCGCCAAAATTTGGCTACAAATTGTACTCCACGATCCGAGATGATCTCTTCAGGAAGACCGTGAAGTCGGAAGATCTCTTGTATAAACACTTGAGCCAACTTGGAAGCTGACGGAAGACCGGTGAGAGGGATGAAATGTGCCATCTTGGTGAACCGGTCAACTACCACCCAGATGGTATTAAACTTGTTGCAGATAGGTAGATCGGAAACAAAGTCCATCGACAAATGGGTCCATGGTCGACGGGGAACAGATAATGGAACCAGTTGCCCCGCAGGCGACTGGCGGGAGACTTTGTGTTGGGCACACTTTGGGCAGGAGGCAATAAATTCCATAACGTCCTTTTTCAGAGTTGGCCACCAGTAGGACCTAGAAATAAATTCAAGGGTTTTCTGAATGCCTGTATGTCCAGCAAAACGGGAAGCATGGGCCCAATGCATGAGCTTCTTCCTTAGAACTGGCTTAACAAAACTTTTCCCTGGTGGAGGCGTAGAGTCCATCCCTACCGTGGAGAATGCCAACGGATTAATAATAGGATGCTTGTCTGCAGACTCGGACTCATTTTCTTGCTCCCATGAGCGGGAAAGGGCATCGGCCTTACGATTCTGAGAACCCGGACAGAACTGGAGTTTAAAGTCAAATCTGGAAAAGAAAAGTGCCCATCTGGCCTGACGAGGGTTGAGACATTGTGCGCCTTTGAGATATAAAAGATTTTTGTGGTCGGTAAGTATGGTGATTGAGTGGGAAGCTCCCTCCAACAGGTATCTCCACTCCTCCAGAGCGAGCTTGATGGCTAGCAACTCCTGATCGCCAATGGCATAGTTGCGCTCAGCTGGGGAGAACTTCCGGGAGAAGAAACTGCAAGGATGTAGATGTCCATCTTTGGCCTTCTGGGATAACACTGCTCCTACTCCAACGGAGGAGGCATCTACCTCTAAGATAAAAGGAGAGTCGGTGTCAGGCTGTTTCAGAACTGGTGCAGAGATGAACCGTTGCTTCAGAAGGTGAAAGGCCTGTGTAGCTTCCTCGGACCACTTGGACGGATTAGCACCTTTCTTGGTTAATGCAGTGATAGGCGCCACAATGGTGGAAAAGTCTCGTATAAATTTTCTATAATAATTGGCGAACCCTAAGAACCTCTGGACCCCTTTGAGGCTTAAGGGTATAGGCCAATTCTGGATTGCTTGGAGTTTCTCAGGATCCATCTCTAGTCCGGAACCGGACACAATGTAACCTAGAAACGGAATGGTTTTAACTTCAAACACACACTTCTCCAATTTACAATAGAGGTGATTGACACGGAGACGGGAAAGAACCTCTTTTACCCAGAAACGATGATCTTCGAGATTATTAGCAAAGATGAGGATGTCGTCTAGATAAACCACGACATGGCGGTACAAGATGTCCCTGAAGATCTCATTCACGAAGTGCTGGAAGACTGCTGGAGCGTTGCTCAATCCGAAGGGCATGACGAGGTACTCATAATGTCCGTCACGGGTGTTAAAGGCGGTCTTCCACTCGTCACCCTCACGGATTCGGATGAGATTGTAGGCACCCCTCAAGTCCAGCTTTGTGAAAATGGTTGCACCACTAACTCTATCAAAGAGCTCAGTAATCAGGGGTAAAGGGTATCGGTTCTTGACGGTAATGTCGTTCAGACCCCTGTAGTCGATGCACGGACGCAGACCACCGTCTTTCTTCTTAACGAAGAAGAAGCCTGCGCCGGCTGGAGAAGAAGATGGTCGGATGAAACCCTTCGCCAGGTTCTCTTTGATGTACTCTTCCATGGAGTGTGTCTCGGGCAGAGACAACGGATAAGTTCGGCCTCGCGGTGGAACCTTCCCTGGAATGAGGTCGATTGGGCAGTCCCATTCTCTATGAGGAGGAAGGATATCAGCAGAGGCTTTACTGAACACATCCGTGAAGTCTTGATATGGAGGAGGCGGAACATCAGTTGACCTGGGGAAGGAAGAACAAACAGGAAGAACTTTGGCTAAACAAGTCCCAGCACAGGAGGGACCCCATGCCAGTATTTGCGTAGTCGTCCAGTCAATTGATGGGTTGTGGAGACGGAGCCATGGAAGGCCTAAAACCACTGGATGTGTGGCTCTTGGAATCACTAAAAAAGAAATATACTCAGAATGAAGAACTCCCACTCTCAGACGAACTGGAAGAGTCCTTAAGGAAATGACTGCGTCAAAAATCTTGCTGCCATCCACGGCAGTCAAAGAGATGGACGAGGACAGTCTCTCGGTGGGTAGGGACCACCGTTTAACATAAGCTTCGGTTATGAAATTCCCAGCTGCTCCGGAATCAAGGAGGGCAATGACGTTCCTGTAACGTTGAGCAATTTGGAGCGACACTGGGAGGTTACAGTCATGAGGAGATGGAGAGGAGATCATCACTCCTAGCCGGCCCTCTCCTTGGCGAACTAGGATCTGGAGTCCCGGACGTTTGGGACAGGCATTGATAGTGTGCGACGGAGCTGCACAGTAGAGACAGAGAGACTCAGAGAGACGTTTTCGGCGCTCAGCAGGAGATAGACGGGAACGACTAATTTGCATAGGCTCATCCTTGGATGGAGATGGTTGACGAGAAGGAGGAGCAGAAGATTTAGGAGTAGATGATCTTCCTCGCTCGGTTGCTCTCTCTCTAAAACGTAGATCAACCTTCGTGCAAAGAGAAATTAGCTCATCCAACTTAGAGGGCAAGTCTCTGGTAGCTAACTCATCCTTGATGCGTTCTGATAAGCCATGCCAGAATGCAGCATACAGGGCCTCGTCGTTCCATGCCAGTTCGGATGCCAGGATTTTAAACTGTATAAGATACTGTCCCACGGTACGTGTTCCCTGGCGTAAACGAAGAATCTCAGATGAAGTAGATGTTATCCGGCCTGGCTCGTCGAAGATGCGCCTGAATGTAGCTACAAAGTCAGTATAGGAGGATAGCAGGGGATCAGACTTCTCCCATAAAGGTGATGCCCAGTCAAGGGCTGAGCCACTGAGAAGGGAGATGATATAGGCAATTTTGGTACGGTCACTGAAGAAATTGCCAGGTAGAAGCTCAAAGTGGATTTCACATTGATTGAGAAATCCCCTGCAGAACCTTGGAGATCCATCAAATTTTGCTGGCGTTGGAAGATGAAGATGTGGACTGGAAATGGGTAAGGTGGGTGGGGTTACAGCTGGTGTCACTGTAGTGGACGCACCGGACGTGCCAGGTCCACGGAGGGTCGTTTGAATCCCATCCAGCCGTGTGGAGAGATCCTGGAGACAGCGGATGATGTGGCCCTGTGCAGCCTCCTGATGTTCAAGTCGGGCTGCCAGTTCTTGCATCGGCCTGGCCGCTTGATCCTGGTCTCCGGCTGGATTCATTAGGTCAGTGCTTACTGTCACAACTGAGGGCCTGAGTTGACGGGAGGCAACCTCAGTTGTAGGGGCTGAGATGTAACGGAACCTGGGAGGTTGTATCAGACCCCTAGACATGTAAGTAACATGTAGAATAACTGCCCGAAGGCGTGACCACGACAACCAGGATAAAAGTCAATGATGTTTATTATGACAAACTCCGTAACACAGCAGAAAATAAGAAAACATAAAAGTCAGCAGGGCAATAATACAGTTCCTGGGTACTACAGGGTGGCAAGGGCCACAGGCACTGGTAGTGTGAGACAGTTCTAATAATCTTCTAGTTGGAAAGTCCTTACCAGGCCTGACTGTAGCAATGGAGAGAACCCAGGATCGTACCAGCTGGTGTTCCAGGAAAGGCTGGGCTGCTGAAGGTAAAACGGCTGCTGTGGATACTGGCTGGAACCAGACTGTTGTTGGTACGGAGTGGATACTGGCTGGAACCAGTTAAATAATAAACGAACTTGAGAGCGATGAAATAATAATACCGGTGGAGAGTGGTAAACTGCAGAAAGGACACCGGCCCTTTAAGGGAAGCTGTACACTGCTGGAAGCTGGGCTGGAAGCAGGTGATTGACTTGAGAGCGATGAAATAATAATACCGGTGGAGAGTGGTAAACTGCAGAAAGGACACCGGCCCTTTAAGAGAAGTTGTACACTGCTGGAAGCTCGGCTGGAAGCAGGTGATTGCTGTAGCTGGAAACAGGTGAGTCCAGAATGGATCGGAGAGTCAGGCTACACCGCAGATGGAATGCTGGTGCGGGTCTCTATAGCAGAAGTCTGGAGACAGGAGCTGGAACCTGGAAGACAACCACAGGAGAGAGACAAACTGGAACTAGGTTAGACAACCAAAGCACTGACGCCTTCCTTGTTCAGGCACAGCTTACTTATACCTGCAGCAAGGAAGGGGTTGGCTAGGCAATTATGCAAATCAACAATACAGACAGCAGATTGGTGGAAATGATCAGATGACAAAAACCAAGATGGCTGCGCCCATGCAGACACTTGGAGGGAAGTTTGGTTTGTAATCCATGTGAGAATTGAAACAGTAATGGCGACGCCGGCCACAGGAGACAGGAGACGCCAGACTGACAAGCGCACATTTAACCACGCGGGCACAGCGGAGGCCGCGGCTGATGAAATCACCACTCTGACATTCTGCATGTGGAAACTCAGAAACAGCGGGATCCGGTCCTGGAATGCTGAGCCAGCCTTAGGAGGCATCTGAAGGGTAAGTAATGGCGTCCAGATACCCGGATCGTGACATTTGTACCACACAACCCTGACAGTATGCACTCTTTCTTAACTAACACAGTCACAGTGACAGGTAGAATACTCAAGTGTCCTGTAGGAAGCACAGCACTGACAGTCAGGCGGTTCCACAGAGGAGGGTTTGCCCCAGCAATCCCAGGAACAACAAGGCTCTGTTTGTAATGGCTGCTGACCGGGAGTGAGGGAGAAGGAAGCAGCTCCAGGGCAGGAACATTGCAGTAATGGCGCCCGGGAGCCGGGGGGAGGTGCCTCAGGTCCAGCCTGCTCCCCCTGCTGGCATCCCCACCGGGCGTACGGGCAGTATAACAAAAGCAGGGGGTAATGGTACAACGTCACCCCTGACCTGTGCCCATATATAATCACCCTGGTGGCTAGTGGAGCAAGCAGCCCAGTAATCTGTGTCCACGCCAGAGCTCGTGCGCGGCCCGCCTCCTACGGCCGCGCGGGATCACGGTGCAAAGTGCGGCACAGAAGCCCCTTACCTCCCCCTTGTCAGCGGCCCCGCGATCCGGGAGACGGTGGCGCGTGTGGGACTCACTAGAGGACAGAGGATGAAGCCGGTTCCTCCGCTGTAGTGACCCGGCAACCGCGGCGCGGGAGTATACAGCGCTGCTGGGGGTGATGGAGCTGTAGCAGAAACGTCGATCAGACACAGCCTGCTGCAGCCCTTTGAATAGTCCTCTTCTGTCTGTAAGTTTAAAGCTAAGAATAGGCTGCCTGAAGCAGCCCTCTGTTAAGTGATCTGCTACTGCAGGCACCCGCTACAAACTGAGCTCCTGTGCATGGAGGCGGGGTGATATAGGAGGCGGCACTATGCATCTTGGGAAGAAGGTCAAAACTTTGAGACTGTTGGTGCCTCAGATTAAGATCCTACTCTACACCCCGATGTTAATCCTTGTGGAGCCCAGTGTACCCCGCAGCAGAAATAATGTTATCTGACACATGCTGCGTCCGGGGGGACAGAGAGAACCTCCTCCACGTATCCTGTAGTAACCAATTAAAACAGGATATGAGGTAACATGGCAACAAGAAATACATAAACACTGATGCTAGATTAGAGCAGGATCAGAGCCGGCCATAGGCATAGGCAAACTAGGCAATTGTCTAGGGCATTTGATATGCCTAGGGGCATCATCAGCTTTTGCTGATTAAAATGATATGCGGCATGCCTATATTCTGTGTGTAGCATTTCATATGCAGATACAGCCACAGTCTCACACTGTATATAGGCATGCTGCATAGCATTTTAATCAGCAGAAGCTGCTTGTGCATCCTAGTCACATAGCAATGCAAATAAGATGCATTTTCATTAAAAAAGGTGTGCCCGATGTTAGTATTGAGGCAATATTTATGCGGACACATCTGTATCCGAAGATGGTATGTCCTTCATATGACAACTTGATGGTTTCTCTGATTTCTTCTTCCTCCTCTCGTAGAGTCATATAGTGATCCCAATGATCATATAAAACAGAAATAAAGACAGAAATGTGTAGAACAGTTTGTCACCAAATAGTTATTTCCACAAATTTAGGAAATAGAAGGGCGTACCCCACTCACACAGAGACAAGTGAGTGGAGACCCATAAAGGTATCTTTCAACCAAGTAAATTTCTTTAGAGTGTTGAAGACTAAATTTCAGGAGCGTACCCAAAACTCACAATCGTGGAATGATGAGAAATCACATAAAAGTATCTTTAAAATCTTTTGTTCTGTCAGAACTTGATAGTTTCTCTGATTTCTTCTTCCTCCTCTCGTGGAGTCATATAGTGATCCCAATGATCATATAAAACAGAATTAAAGACAAAAATGTGTAGAACAGTTTTTCACCAATTAATTATTTCCACAATATTAGGAAATAAAAGGGCGTACCCCACTCACACATAGACAAGTGAGTGGAGACACATAAAGGTATCTTTCAACCAGGCAAATTTCTTTAGAGTGTTGAAGACTAAATTTCAGGAGCGTACCCCAATCTCACAATAGTGAAATGATGAAAAATCACATAAAGGTATCTTTAAAATCTTTTGATCTGTCAGATGCGTACCCCAACTTACACAATTTTCAGTTGGAACATATACATAAAGGTATCTTTTAAATTTTCTACCACCAAGGAAAATGCGTACCACAACTCACTGGATATGAAGGTATTCAACTCCTATCAGGGTATCTTTATCCTCGGTCTCAAGAAATTATATCACATAGGATATACGAAGAAAACAGGGAAGGATTCCTCTTTGTTTAGTTAAAACGGAGGGTTTATTTCCCAAATGCATTAAAAAGTCAAAAACATTTCTTCTTATGAACAGATGTCGAAATACATATGGCAAAAATAAAAAAATAAAAATTCAGAAATAAATCCAAATCTGGTCGTCCCAGGCTACTCACAGTACTGTTTGTTCAACGCGTTTCGGTCTTTAACAGGACCTTTATCAAGAACTGTTTGTACTGTGGGGAGTCTGGATATTTATACTACAAACATCCAATCAGTGAGCAGCAGGAAATCGCATCATTAATTGATTATATAATTCCATTACTTTAAAACATCAACAAAAATATACATATTCAAACAGAGTAAACCTTCAATAAATTGAACACCAATCCAAATAAGTTGTGTGAATTATGAGACCCCAAAAAGCTTTATTCGGGCCATAATCACATAAACCGGTAAGGATTATGGGAAATGTAGGAAATAGGGCTAAACTCCATGCCCATATAAGGAGTTCCGCCGGACATTGTGAATCCCATGGCTAAGAAAGAATTTACCAATATTATGAAACCATGACTAGTGAACATAATAGAACAGAGAACTTTTCAGTATCTAAACTAAATGTTTAGTACTGTAGGTATTAAAGTCTATTTTCCGTCCGCGATCAGATGGTACCGCTCAGACTTGTGGGGGATGTAGTTTCTTTGCGGGACTCTTGTGCCCATATAAGGAGATCCGCCGGAAGTCGAGTGGCGGTGGTTTAGTTATGTCCTCCGTTGTGTCCTCACATTAGTTCCGTGTCTATGCAGTGACCGGAAGTGACGTCACGCATGGTCGGATCGTTCTCAGGGGAATCATGGGATACGTAGTTTGATGGCATAGTTACACGGACTTCATAGTAGTTGACTAGTAGAGTATATAAATAGGTGTTAGTGCTCATAATACACAGATAGATGATAATATTCTTGAACAATCACAGGCATTATTTTTAAAAACCAGATGCAAATAAAAATGTCATTTTTTTACAGAAACCATTTTAATTCAAAATCACAGTTTAAACCGTGGGGATTCAAGGTTCCATAAGTGAAAATATAGTGCATCTCTGATTTTGCAAGTTGTGAAGCTAGATCTTTACTGCGTATATTTCCTTGGACATGTTTAATCCCATAGAACCCTATTGCATCCATAACAGAGCCCAAGGTGCATAAAAGCACCACAAACCCTCCCGGACGACCGATAATATCGGGCGTACAATCTTTGTCCTCAAATCTATCTAGATTCATTGATTACCTTTTGCAGCCCCTGGTAATCCAGAATAAATCCCACCTAAAGGATACCAAAGATTTCCTCATACTTTTGGAATCTATAAAGTGGGAGGAAGGAGACATCCTGGTAACTGCGGATGTGGGCTCTCTCTACACCATCATCAATCATGATGATGGTGTAGAGGCGATTACTCATTTCCTTGAGGGATCAGACTATAATAATGACCTCAAGGAGATGTTGATAGAAGGCATTAGATTTATTCTCAACAACAATTTTTTTCTTTTTCAGGATCAGTTTTTTATCCAAAAAACAGGAACGGCCATGGGCACCAGATTCGCTCCTAGTTATGCCAATCTGTTCCTAGGGCTATGGGAACTTAATACCATCTGGACTAACAATCCATATGGAGCGAATCTGGTGTCCCATGTCCGCTACATAGACAACATTTTTTTCCTCTGGAGGGGGGATGTCGCTATGCTTGACACTTTCTGTGCCTCATTAAATACAAATGACAAGAATATTGTCTTGACTTTTGAAAAAAGTACAGAGACTGTAAATTTTCTAGATATAACAGTTTATGTGAAGGAGGGCAAATTACACACAAAAACCTATTCAAAACCTACCGATTCCGGATCATACATATCAACTAGCAGTTGCCATCATAACAACTGGCTTGACTCAATCCCAATGAGCCAACTAAAAAGGGTAAAGAGAAATTGCACGGAACTCAATGTCTTTGAGTCCCAGGCAAAGGAAATGAGTGAGAAATTCACTGCATGTGGATATAATAAGAATAAGGTTGAAAGAGCTTTAATGGAAGCTAAAACCACCGATCGTAATGATCTGCTAGGCATGGGAAGAAACAAGAAGACTAAAAGCAATGTATATGAATGGGCTTTTATTACGGAATTCAACCAACAACATAGAGAAATAGAAAATATTCTAAGGAAACACTGGGATCTAGTGAAGAAGGATCCGGTTATTGGACCCTTGGTTCCCTTTAAACCCACCCACATCTACAGAAAGGCCCCAAACTTAAAAAATAAGTTAGTTTCCAGCTTGTTGCCGTCCATCAAAACCACATCCAGGATAGCCTCGAAAGGCTTCTATAGATGTGGAAGTTGCATTGGGTGCAGATCCATCAAAAGTGAAGGAAAAAATAAAATTGAGAACATTGAAATAAATGGTAAAAATCATGTCATTAAAGATTTTATAATGTGCGACAGTAAAAATGTTATTTATGCCATCAAGTGCAGCTGCAATTTATTCTATATAGGGCGCACCAGCAGGGCATTAAAAGTCCGTCTCGGTGAGCACGTTAGAAACATAAAAAAGGGATTATCTACCCACTCACTTTCTGCTCATTTTCAATCCAAACATAATTGCTCTGTTATGGATGCAATAGGGTTCTATGGGATTTAACATGTCCAAGGAAATATACGCAGTAAAGATCTAGCTTCACAACTTGCAAAATCAGAGATGCACTATATTTTCACTTATGGAACCTTGAATCCCCACGGTTTAAACTGTGATTTTGAATTGAAATGGTTTCTGTAAAAAAATGACATATTTTTATTTGCATCTGGTTTTTTAAAATAATGCCTGTGATTGTTCAAGAATATCATCATCTATCTGTGTATTATGAGCACTAACACCTATTTATATACTCTACTAGTCAACTACTATGAAGTCCGTGTAACTATGCCATTGATAGAGTTGATAATTAGCCATTATATTGGGTTATAATAATCAAATGCTTTATATATGAAAAGCTGTGTTTAGGCAAGGTTTGAACATATTTCAGACTGATATATAGAATATTGGAACTATAAGTTAGTCACGCACACCATTGTTTGAAAGGGAAGTAGCTAGCGTCCTGTTCTCTCATGAGAAACAGAAATGCATCTAAATGTAGTTCTCAGAGGAAATTGAGAACAATAGATAGGCGGATGTGAAAGGATGTTGCCAGGGCGTAGTGGAGCTAGGAATGTATGACGGTATTATGCTATACATTTACGGGAAATTATGTATTGAATGTTACAAAATGGAAGGGACGTAGCTTACGCTGAACCAATGTTTAGACTGTAACCCCTTCTTTTGGGGAAGAGATGTGGGCTGGCCAACTATGGCTGAATGTGAAATGTGTGTATAAAAATGCTAACAGACCAAAATAAATTCAGAATACTTGTGAGACATATCCTGTGTGGTTGTTTCATTTAAGTGTTCTCCCAACGCGTTGGCCCCTGATTTAAAGAGGTGACTTGATAATTGAAGGCTTATTTCTTTAGTGACCAGACGGAGCTGATGAGGCCAGCTCCATCACCATCGAACTACGTATCCCATGATTCCCCTGAGAACGATCCGACCATGCGTGACGTCACTTCCGGTCACTGCATAGACACGGAACTAATGTGAGGACACAATGGAGGACATAACTAAACCACCGCCACTCGACTTCCGGCGGATCTCCTTATAAGGGCACAAGAGTCCCGCAAAGAAACTACATCCCCCACAAGTCTCAGCGGTACCATCTGATCGCGGACGGAAAATAGACTTTAATACCTACAATACTAAACATTTAGTTTAGATACTGAAAAGTTCTCTGTTCTATTATATTCACTAGTCATGGTTTCATAATATTGGTAAATTCTTTCTTAGCCATGGGATTCACAATGTCTGGCGGAACTCCTTATATGGGCATGGAGTTTAGCCCTATTTCCTACATTTCCCATAATCCTTACCGGTTTATGTGATTATGGCCCGAATAAAGCTTTTTGGGGTCTCATAATTCACACAACTTATTTGGATTGGTGTTCAATATAGTGAAGGTTTACTCTGTTTGAATATGTATATATTTTGTTGATGTTTTAAAGTAATGGAATTATATAATCAATTAATGATGCGATTTCCTGCTGCTCACTGATTGGATGTTTGTAGTATAAATATCCAGACTCCCCACAGTACAAACAGTTCTTGATAAAGGTCCTGTTAAAGACCGAAACGCGTTGAACAAACAGTACTGTGAGTAGCCTGGGACGACCAGATTTGGATTTATTTCTGAATTTTTATTTTTTTATTTTTGCCATGTGTATTTCGACATCTGTTCATAAGAAGAAATGTTTTTGACTTTTTAATGCATTTGGGAAATAAACCCTCCGTTTTAACTAAACAAAGAGGAATCCTTCCCTGTTTTCTTCGTATATCCTATGTGATATAATTTCTTGAGACCGAGGATAAAGATACCCTGATAGGAGTTGAATACCTTCATATCCAGTTAGTTGTGGTACGCATTTTCCTTGGTGGTAGAAAATTTAAAAGATACCGTTATGTATATGTTCCAACTGAAAATTGTGTAAGTTGGGGTACGCATCTGACAGATCAAAAGATTTTAAAGATACCTTTATGTGATTTTTCATCATTTCACTATTGTGAGTTTGGGGTACGCTCCTGAAATTTAGTCTTCAACACTCTAAAGAAATTTGCCTGGTTGAAAGATACCTTTATGTGTCTCCACTCACTTGTCTATGTGTGAGTGGGGTACGCCCTTTTATTTCCTAATATTGTGGAAATAATTAATTGGTGAAAAACTGTTCTACACATTTTTGTCTTTAATTCTGTTTTATATGATCATTGGGATCACTATATGACTCCACGAGAGGAGGAAGAAGAAATCAGAGAAACTATCAAGTTCTGACAGAACAAAAGATTTTAAAGATACCTTTATGTGATTTCTCATCATTCCACGATTGTGAGTTTTGGGTACGCTCCTGAAATTTAGTCTTCAATACTCTAAAGAAATTTACTTGGTTGAAAGATACCTTTATGGGTCTCCACTCACTTGTCTCTGTGTGAGTGGGGTACGCCCTTCTATTTCCTAAATTTGTGGAAATAACTATTTGGTGACAAACTGTTCTACACATTTCTGTCTTTACTTCTGTTTTATATGATCATTGGGATCACTATATGACTCTACGAGAGGAGGAAGAAGAAATCAGAGAAACCATCAAGTTGTCATATGAAGGACATACCATCTTCTCATTAATAAAAGGGATGTATTTCACGTTATAAATATTTTATATGCGCCCTGTACATAGACAGATACCACCCCTTATCTCACATTGTATATTGCTCTTGTAAAATTGTCGATTTTTACTTTGGCATTTGTTAGTGGACGGGCTGCATTGCGCCACACGGGCAAACAGTTCAGAACAAACCTTCCTTTCTACATCTGTATCCGAGCAGAGGCAGAGGTCACAGTATAAGTGGCAGTGTGAGTGCTGTGTGCATGTGAGTGGGTTGGTTGTGCAGTAGTGTTTTGAATATGTGTAAGGAGCATTATGTGTGTCATGTAAAACTGCATTAATAATGTGCAACATATGTGTAAGGGGCACTGTGTGTGTCATTATGTGTATATGGGCATTAATAATGTGCGGCATATGTGTAAGAGGATACTACTGTAGGTGTGTCATTATGTGTATAAGGGCACTAATAATGTGCAGCAAATGTGTAGGGGGCACAACAGATGGCTCCACATTTATCTTGACCTTTAATAGGATTAACTGAGACTGTCCAGTCAGGCTTAATCCCCTGCTGTAATAATTTAATCCCCTGCTGTATTGTTCTCTGTATTGTATTGCAATTGAGAACAATAGATGAAGGGTTTATGCTAATAAATCATGTTGTGCCTAGGCGCAGAAAACTAGTCAAGATATCCGTGGACCCATCTGTATGTGTGTCATTATGTGTGTAAGGGCATTAATAATGTGCGGCATATGTGTAAGGGACATTATGTGTAAAAGGGCATTAATAAAGGTTGTCATAATGTGTAAGGCGCATTATGTTTATAAGGACATTAATAAGGTGTCTCATGTGTAAGGGGCATTACTGTGTAGAATGTGTGTAAATGCATTACTAATATGTGGCATTATATGTATAAGGTGCTTTACTAGGTGGCGTTGCATATAGAAAAGGCACTACTGTGAATAAAGAGCAATATGGTGTGGTGTAATGTGAATAAGGAGCAATTCAGTGTGATGTAATGTGAATAAGGGGCTCTACTGTGAGGAGTAACGTTTATAAGGTAAAGTGATACTACTGTGGGATGTAATATGAATTATGGACACTCGCATGATCATATGTGAATAAAGTTGCAGTACTGTGTGGAGTAATTGGAATTGGGGTTATTGTGTCACCATGCCCCTTGCCAGCAAAAACACCCCTTTTTGGGCTGTGCGCCATATGTGCAAACTGTTCCTATTTATAATATAGGGGGTACAAGGTCAGAGGCGGAACCAGCGGTGGTGCTAGGGGGCACCAGCCAAATTCTTGCCTAGGGCATCATACTGGTTAGGGCCGGCTCTGAGCAGGATAACATTATCCTAAATAAGTGCAGTCTAAATAAAAAGCATAGTACAAAGCTGTTCAAACTATACTGTAAATAATAAATGTAGTAAAGTACAAGATAAACATATATGCAACAGGCTTCTAACATATGCTAAATAAAGGTGACACTGGCTATAGAATAATATCGATGTCCATTATAATACTTTATAGAAAACAAGATAATCCCAGATTTTCATTGAGGCCCCGTGGGGCCAGAGTGTCCAGTCTAAAAATCCATCTGCTTTCAGTTTGCAACAACATAAGAGATCTATTTCCACCTCTTATAGGCGCAGGTATATTCTCAATGATCCGATAGCGCAATGATGTCAGGCTATGTCTGGCCTCGCGGAAGTGTCTAGAGACAGGCTGGTCACTATGGCCAGTTTCAATAGCAGATTTTATTGAGGAGCGATGAGCAGACATGCGTTCCTTAAAAGTCCTGTCAGTTTTGCCGACATAGTGTCGGCCACAAGGACAACTAATTAAATGGACTACACATTTTGTGGTACATGTGACTCGTCGGATTTTACATTTCTTTCCTGAAAACGGATGAAAGAAAAAGTCTCCTGGGATTATGTAGCTAAATGTTGTGCAGTTTACACACCTGAAACATCCTGAAAGGAAAAGTTTGCTGTTGTCAAACTTAGTTTGGAGACATAATTTTTGACTAAATAGTCCTTTACATTTCTCCCTCGTTGATATGCAGACATCAACCGCTTGTTATTAAATGAATGTAGTGCCGGGTCCGATTTAATGATGGACCACTGTGCTTTTGAAATTTTATTAAAAACTAGTGCTGAGATCATTATAATAATTCACCAAGATTAACTTGTGGTTGAGCTTCTACTTTAGAAGGTTTACGATAGGACCCATTTCACACAGATAGAAGTGTTTTTTTCTTTGCTGCTAGCAGCAATAACTTTTGTTAGCCCCTAGAAGAAAATTTCTCAATCATGACTGTAAGAGCAGCCTCAAGTGCTTGCGGGTCACTGGTAATGCGGCACACCCTCAACATTTCAGAATAAGGGAGACCCCTTTTGAGGTTATTACAGGTTGAGTATCCCTTATCCAAAATGCTTGGGACCAGAGGTATTTTGGATATCTGATTTTTCAGTATTTTGGAATAATTGCATACCATAATGAGATAGCATGACGATGTTACCTAATACCACTTTTCCACTAGCTCAAAAAACACGGGTAAATGCACGGGGGCGCGCATTTACCCGTGTTTTTTGCAAGTGGAAAAAGGTAAACCCGGATCAAGTGGCCCGTGAATCCTACCCGGCTATTTACCTGGGTAGGACACGGGAATGATCCGGGTAGGGTTGTAGTGTAAACGGGAGCCGTGTCGATGCGACACGGCTCCCATTTACACTGTATGGAAGGGCGGCGCTGGGATATCATGTGATCTCCCAGCGCCGCCCCTGCCGCGTCACTAGAAGCGTCACCAACCCGGCATATGCCGGGTTGTGACTGCTGATGGGATAGGGGCCGAGCACGGGTCGCAGCAGGGGGCAGCTCCCGTGTCAGGCTCCCGGCTGCGACCCGTGCTCGTAAGTGGAAAAGGGGTATAAATCTAAGCACAGAATGCATTTATGTTACATATACACCTTATACACACAGCCTGAAGGTAATTTTAGCCAATATTTTTTATAACTTTGTGCATTAAACAAAGTGTGTGTACATTCACACAATTCATTTATGTTTCACATACACCTTATATACACAGCCTGAAGATCATTTAATACAATATTTTTAATAACTTTGTGTATTAAACAAAGTTTGTGTACACTGAGCCATCAGAAAACAAAGGTTTCACTATCTCTCTCTCTCTCAAAAAAGTCTGTATTTTGGAATATTCAGTATTTCGGAATATTTGGATATGGGATACTCAACCTGTATAATGGACATCGATATTATTCTATAGCCAGTGTCACCTTTAATTAGCATATGCTAGAAGCCTGTTGCATTTATGTTTATCTTGTAGTTTACTACATTCATCATTTACAGTATAGTTTGAACGGCTTTGTACTAAGCTTTTATTTAGACTGCACTTGTTTAGCTTCATGTTATCCTGCTCTAATGTAGCATGATCAGTGTTTATGTATTTCTTGTTGTCATATTACCTCATATCCTGTTTTGATTGGTTACTACAGGTCATGTGGAGGAGGTTCTCTCCGTGTCCCCGGACGCAGCGAGTGTCAGATGACTTCATTGTAATGCACTGGAGTGCGCGGCGGGCGGCGACATGGACGGTTCCTAGGGTACGTCTGTCTTAACTTGCACCCTGACGAAAATGCTGCTGCCTGAGCATTGAAACGTTGGTTAACTCATACATGCCTGGTCTGTTTATTTTGAGTGCCGCCGTCTATAAACATTATATATATATATATATATAAAATTATATTTATATATATATATATATATATATATATATTTATATATTAGAGAGATACATACATATATCTATCTATGTGATGTATGTATATATATATATATATATATATATATTGTCAACGTCGAAAAATATTGCAGAACACACATCACGTACTAACTGCACACACATGCCCACTGCACGTGCACTTGTTCTGCCGTGCGCACACATATCCACAATTTGCGTGTGGTCGCTCCCGCGGCACGTGGTATGGGTATTTACGGCAGAGTTTGTGTACGCATGGAGAGCCATCAAAACACATTACATATTTAATCCAAATAGTGCACAATGTACACATAGTCTCCTTGCACCACATCAGAAAGTTATAGCTGTTTAAATGATTGCAGAACAAAGGGATTCACCTTTACAGGATAAGAGGGGATAGACTAAGGTTATAAGGTGATATTTGGTATCCAGCTGTAGGGTATTTTAAGGGTAACATTCCGGTGTTGGTTTGCAGAAGATCGCATGTTCCTGCGGATAGTTATATGCAGAAGCAGAATATAGATATAAACTGTATTTACTGTATATTATGTATGCGGCGGGAATCCAGAGGAGACCACCCACAAGAGCAGTTGAGAAAGACATCGCCTACCTTTTCAAATCAACCTATGCCCTCTCCTGTACTGTAAAAGTGCATTCCTGTGCCCAATGGACAAAGGGATTACAGTATCCATTGTATTGCTTTTGGAAGAATTGTATAAATAAAGCCTGCTGCTGCCCGGCCGGACACAAGACTCACAACGTTATCTATTTGATGACGGAGGACCGGACCGGGAAGCGCACGCGAATATACTCACGTATGTACTTTTACTGTAGCCATTATTCTGTTATATATTGTCTTGTATTATAGTGTATAATTTGTATTGTAAACCCCCTTTCAGAAATAATCCACTGTGGTGTCGGAACCCAGCGGTAAAATCACAATTGGGGTCGTGTGCTCATTGCCCTGCTAAGGCTTAAAGTGTATTATTATTATTGCATTGCATTGCTGTAGAAGGTTTAAAGTGTATCTCTGGGTGTGTACGCGCTGTGAATACTTTGTACCATCAGCGCGTCGTGTGTACGCAAAGTCCGTACACTTTACGGGACTCTGTACGCTAATAGCGTAAAATGTGCGTAGAGTGTGAATTAAGTATAGCGGCCACAGCGGCTAAAGGTTTAAATTGTATTTATGGTGTGGATAAGGTATAGTTTTTATTCCTGTAAAGATAATCAGCATTATCAATTTGGGGCATCGTTCGATTTTCCACATTTTTACTGCTTAACAGGTCACAAGCAGACATAATCTATCAACATAAGGATGTACAGGGATCCTACGTATCCTTTTCTTGGTCGGTGGATACACTGAAAACCCTACTTAATTGCTGATTAGATGGTGTCTGCTCTGTATGGTTTGTAGGGATGCTGGTAAGAACTCAGAAGGTAAGCAAAAAAAGCTAATTAAAATCTGTTAAAATTTATTTTTGGCGCCAAATGCGTACACAACAAAAGCGTACACCCATTGTTGCCATAACATTCAGATTACTAGATTCATAATATAAATATTAAGGAAGTAAGTGTAAAATACAAACGCAGTCTGGCCTAGTTATAAAGATTTATACAGAAAAGAAACTGTGTGGCGTGTTAAGTGAGCGATTATAGTTAATATTGCTCACATTTATAGAAATTGTGGGAATTGTTTTATTGCGTCCGCACCTTGGTACACGTGGTACGGAACGTGAGGACAGCGTACACAAAACACAAGGCCGCACACGTGGCGTAATTACGCAAGCTTGCGTAGCAATGTGTGCACATAATAAAACCACACGATAGTTCGTTTAGTTTAAAGGTGGGACAGTAGCCACGCTACAATAACACAAGATTGCCCAGTTTTCCAAAGTTTAGTATAAAACCCTTGTTTACTGTATTGCCTCTGAGAGTAAAGCTGCTTGTCTGAATGAATGATAATTTTCTGTACAGAAAAACCAAAGTTTAATTGAGTGAGCGAAAGTAGGAGCGAGTGGAAATTTGAACCCCCGGAATTTGGAATCTCGTCGTGTGGTACATCAAGTGAGTGGAGACTTGGTGGCATGAGGCGGCTGACTCACGTTAATATAAGGTTTAATACGTAAGTCGTGAGGAGACTTACAGGAGTGTGGTAGGGAATTGTGAAGGGTTGTGACCCATATAGTTTTTTTTTATACGCTCCGGCTGAGGTTTCGCAGCCTGAAAATCGATTCCAGTGGCCGTACGGCAGATAAGTAACAAGTACCTATACGCTGTGCGATTGGACCGCGCGTTTGTGGGTGCAATATATAGCGCAACATGATATCCTTTTTACGAGCTTTTGCGTAAAATCGCTGTGTCATCAGCGCTGTATAGAGCATACGCAAGCGTGATTTATGTATAATAAAGTGCATAGGGAGTTTTCGCTGGTTTTTCTCAGGAGAATCTCCGACGGCCGATACTTTACTGGAAAGGGTAAGTTATTCCTAAAAACTTCCAGTAAATATAGGTCACATAGGGTCCTAAGTTGGGTACATTGCCTTCGCTATCGACAGTGTATGGTAGTACTGGCCAACGTGGGCGGTGAGTGGGTGAAGAGCGCTCTGAGAACTTTCACCGTTACCTTATATTGAGTATTTTGGTGTTTGTGGGAAAAGGCCCACAATTATGGGAGCCAGTTGCTCAAGTAAGGGACGTTTAACCAGGGTTCAGGTTGTAGAGCCGCGGCCCATGGGGTCAGCGGAGTTTAAAGGAAAAAGTATTGAAGACTTTTTGTCTGAATGGGAACGTGTGACTGACAAAGATAGGGAACCATTCCCTAAGGTGGGCAGCTTTGAACCAGAGGTACTGCAGAATGTAAGCAGTAAAATATGTCTTCAAAAATCCAGAAAACAAAAGATTAGACATAATGATTGTTTAAAATTATGGCAACAGGAGGGGGATATGCAAAGAGAACAAATTCGCAAAACAGGTTCAAGACCTAGCGGGAAAGAGAACACAAGCACACCAGTGTCGACACAGGTCGAAGGGGAAGAGATGGCTACAGTCAATGATATATCCGTAAACGATAGTAGTATGCAAAAACAATGTATTAACCCTAATTTTTGCAAGATGTATCCTGTTTTGAAGTCTTTTCCAGGTTATAGGTCACAGGAAGATGAAGGATCCAGCCAAATCGCAGCTCTCCTCCAAGCAGTCACTTTGCAGGACAATCAGGTGGGGCCTGTCCAACCAGATAGTGCAGTAACAATATTCCGCAATGAAAGAACTGGTGAGGTCACAGCTACCGGTAAGTGTGAAACAGCTCATTGCACAGAGACAACAACACCTCACAGTAAACAAATCAGGAACGGAATGGTAGAATTACACCCTGTCTTGGAAACAGTAACTCCCAATAGGGGAACCGATAGTCAGGGAGTAGTCCTCACCAGGAATAATGTAATGTATTGCCCGTTGCCCAGAGATGAGCTGCGATCAATCATTTCAGAATTCCCCGACCATTGGAAGCATTTAGCTAGATGTCAGAAATTTATCAGAGATCTGGGTAATGCGTATGAACCGACAAACAAACACTGGCGGATACTTTTGAAAGCGTGCCTATCCCCTAATATTGACACCCAAAAAATTATCACTGATTGTAGATTAGAGTCGATAGTCTTATGACTGACAAACACAATCAGGAGAACTTAGAGCAAATTAACAGGCAACTAGAGTTGTATTTCCCCACAACTGTTAAGTGGAGAAGAATTTTCTACATAAAACAGAGGGAAAATGAAATGACATCTGAATATTTCCATCGGGCCCTGCAAATAATGGATAGATACATTGGAGTATCAGATACAGGGAACGATACGAATTACAGGGAGGTGGCTGTCTCTGTGCTAATGGACGGACTCGATAAGACAGTAAGGGACAGAGTACAAACATCTTTGCCTAATTGGAGAGGGGTCACAGTAGCTTGCCTTAGAGAGTGCGCAATTGTACACCACAAGAATATTGTTAGGCGTAGAAAACAACAGGAGGAGAGGCTGAGGATTGAAAGTATACAGGCTCTTACACCAAAGTCTCATCAGCCTAAAACCCAGACCCCTGCTGTTTGGAAAATACCTAGAATATGCTACACTTGTAGGAAGGAAGGGCATTTTGCCAAAGATTGTAGGTATAGTAGAACACATAGTCAATATAGACCCCTAGACAGAGAAAAAAACAAGCCACGTTATTGAACACATAGACGGGATCAAGGGACATATAGTAAGGAATCACGATACAGTATAGAAGAACACAGATTCGGTTAATGGGAAGAACAGAATAAATGCAACTTTACCCTTTTGACAGAACCTACTAGGGTTAGGAGGAGGCCTCTAAACTTCTGCTTCCCTCTCTAGCAGAAGTGACCTTTCAGTATCTTAACAGGAGTTTTGTTAGAGATGGTATACATATAGAGTGCTCCCACCCAGGAAGCACAAAATATGTTAGATACCGACGAAGACTAATGTTGCATTTCACTGTTTTAGATGCATGTCCATCACAGGTAGAGGAAATTATCTTAAAGATACCGGGTTCCCTATGAACTTAGAATGGACAAGACACTGGATTGATGGCTGGGATAGTCCCAGTAGAGATATAACACACATAGAATTTTTTTTAGGGGAACAGACCGGATAGGGAATCATTCCCCGTAGTGCCCAATCCAGATGTCAAACTTTGTAAAATATTCTTTGCCTTTACAAACTTACCTGTTACTAAACTCTATGTGATTTGTTTTCAAAGCTCCCCCTTCATTTCTTACATTCACTGACAGGATTATAGTTCAAACGCCACATGCCTACTCGGTCTTCCAGAGCTCTGCCCAAATCCAGTATATCTCACCAGAATAGTGACACCGGTATCAGTGTGCCTGGTCATGCACAAAGGGTGGAGAATGGGAATACTGGTGAAGGGAGACTGTGCATAGATACCGATATACATGATGGTGTGACAGCCTGATGGTGAACGCAAATCTGACAAATCTTTTTTTTATTTTTCCCCTCTCTTTCCACTTTCCACAGATGGTTTACTTCACACAACTGATAATACACAACAGTTAAACACATTGAAATGCAAGATTTATGTTCCCTACAGAAAGGTCGCTGACCCGGAGAGAACTCATGACAAAGAGCAGAGTGCAGAGAACATCGTATCACTGGAGTATCTGTTCCGGGAAAGCTGAGAGGCAGGACTGTTGAGACGGAACCTGAGCGCAGAGAACAAGACCAGAGGCAGTTGTCGCACCAAATTTTTTTATTTTCTCCAACCCCACAACCCTCCTTCTCTCCTTCTCTTTCTCCCCCTTCTTGTTTCCTTTCTCTTCCCTTAACAAGATGGACTTACCCCAAGAAACTGCGTTCCGGGTTTTCCTGTTAATCCTGTTGTTGACCAGGACAGTCTGTTTTGGTGAAGGTCCCAGAGAGGTCGAGAAAAGATCTGGAATGGGTTCTGATGGCGAGGATGGATTTGTAGAATCTCAAGAGCAACACATCACTCGAGCAAAGGCGAGTATCAGAAAGCGATCTGGTAGTCAGGGAGCTCGGAGGCAATTGTGAAGGGTTATTGGCTGAGGAAAATTGCATTTGTAGGAATTGTGAGAACATAGTCGAGGATGGGTGCATCCAGAGATGTCAGTCCAGCCTTAATATCAACATGAACCGTCATCCATTGAGTGATTACCACTCACTAGTGGGTAAGGTCTTAAACCAGACAGAATGCTGGTTGTGCTCACAAGTACCTCAAGGTCAGAGCAAGTCAGGATTAGTACCGTACCCTTTAGCAATAGATGAGGTACTCGAATTACGGGGTGGGAGACCGATGGACAAGAAATTCAATATTTCTAGGCCCCCTATTTTGAAGCTCCACCAGTATCATGTAGATAGATCCTTATTATGTTTCAATATTTCCAATTACCGAAAACCGGGAAATTGGGAAGTGACGTGGAATAACCAGACAATGGTCTTTTCGCACAGAGCTGATAGAATACCCATAGACTCTGAATTCTGTATGCCAAATAGCCAACAGTGGAAGGTATTTCCGGTATAGGTATACTCGAGGAAACAAGACCATGTGGGTTGGAGAAGTATCACCAGGGTACTGTGCTCATATCATCCAGCCCGATACTTGTACTGAGCAGATGGGAGAACTAGGGATTGGGTATTTCACTTGGAAAGTTTGTAATATGGTAATGTCATATTCTGTCCCCTATGTTCTCCCCGATGATGCCTATTTCATATGTGGGAGGAAGGTGTATAAGTGGCTTGCCCCGAACTTAGAGGGATTGTATTATGTTGGAAGAGTGTTGCCAGGGGTCATGACCATAACCCATGATAAGATGAAAGATGTTCACCGCAGTGCTCAGGCTCCTTATACTCATACTCACTATGAACACATTGTCAAGAGACACCTCATAGAGAGGACAGAGCACGTAGCCTCTGGTTTGATCCACGAATCCACCGGGCTACAATTCCTTCTCGCATTAGACATCACCCGTACTGCCAGAGGAATTATAAATTATAGGTACCGTATATCCATGTGCTAGAGAACTTGATAAATAATATCACTGAGATGTATGACGACACCTTCAGGTATACGGGAAGGGAGTTACAAGCTTACAAGATGGAACTGATCCAGCACAGGATGGTCCTTAATTATATCACAGTCGTGATGGGTGGGTACTGTGTCACTTTGGCAACTCAATATGGTGTGAAGTGCTGTACGTATATTACAAACAGCACTGACGACCCCACGGAGATCATCGATCAAAAGATGGACGATATTTTGCAGTTGAAGTGGGAGTTCCGGAGGAAACAAAACCTTACCCTGACCGCTGTGGGTAATGAGCTGACCGGCTGGGTCTCATGGTTGAACCCACGAAATTGGTTCTTAGGATAAGGAGAGTGGGCTCAAAATGTTATTATGAGTGTAGGGAAGTTTCTCCTTTGTATCCTGGGAGTCGTCATAATTATTGGCTTGATATTTAGGTGTGTTCGAATTCTGATGCGGCGCAAGCAAGGCACAAATTTGATGAGTTTAAGGAGCGAGGGCATTGTCATAGCAGCAGATTTAATTTACGACCCATCCATAGAGACAGTGTTATGATAAGGATTGCAAAGGAATCCCATGGCCTGTTTCTTTCACCCGTTTTTCCTTTGTCTCCCCCTCTGCCTAGATACACCCATCCGGAAAAGACATCAGCCCTACCCAAGAATGTTTATGTAAATGTTATGTGAATGTATTTTAGATATGTGTCTTATCTTCATCTCTACAACCTTCAGTTACGGCACGATGATACATGCCCCTCAGACATGGATTCATACATACATGCTTTTTACTATCCCACTAGGTCATACATTTCCCGCCTACAACTCTCCTCCGACCATCCAATCGTCTGTAGATATTGTATTGATATTTTTCTGTTTAGTGATTAGATAGTGGCAGTTATTGGTGACTACCAAAGGGTGGACTGTCAAAGTCAAAAAATATTGCAGAACACACATCACGTACAAATTGCACACACATGCTCACTGCGCGTGCACTTGTTCTGCCGTGCGTGCACATAATTTGCGTATGGTCCCTCCCGCGGACCTGCGCATCGGCGCATGGTATGGGTATTTCCGGCAGAGTTTGTGTATGCATGGAGAGCCATCAAAAGACATTACATATTTAATCCAAATAGTGCACAATGTACACATAGTCTCCTTGCACCACATCAGAAAGTTATAGCTGTTAAAATGGTTGCAGAACAAAGGGATTCACCTTTACAGGATATAAGGTGATATTTGGTATCCAGCTGTAGGGTATTTTAAGGGTAACATTCCGGTGTTGGTCTGCGGAAGATTGCATGTTCCTGCGGATAGTTATGTGCAGAAGCAGAATATAGATATAAACTGTATTTACTGTATATTATGTATGCGGCGGGAATCCAGAGGAGACCACCCACAAGAGCAGTTGAGAAAGACATCGCCTACCTTTTCAAATCAACCTATGACCTCTCCTGTACTGTAAAAGTGCATTCCTGTGCCCAATGGACAAAGGGATTACAGTATCCATTGTATTGCTTTTGGAAGAATTGTATAAATAAAGCATGCTGCTGCCCGGCCGGACACAAGACTCACAACTTTATCTATTTGATGACGGAGGACTGGACCGGGAAGCGCGCGCGAATATACTCACGTATGTACATTGACTGTAGCCATTATTCTGTTATATATTGTCTTGTATTGTAGTGTATAATTTGTATTGTAAACCCCCTTTCAGAAATAATCCACTGTGGTGTCGGAACCCAGCGGTAAATTCACAATTGGTGTCGTGTGCTCATTGCCCTACAAAGGTTTAAAGTGTATTATTATTATTGCATTGCATTGCTGTAGAAGGTTTAAAGTGTATCTCTGGGTGTGTACGTGCTGTGAGTACTTTGTACCGTCAGCGCGGCGTATGTATGCAAAGTCCGTACACTGTACGGGACTCTGTACGCTAATAGCGTAAAAGGTGCGTAGAGTGTGAATTAAGTATAGCGGCCGCAGCGGCTAAAGGTTTAAATTGTATTTACGGTGTGGTCAAGGTAAAGCTTTTATTCCTGTAAAGATAATCAGCATTATCAATATATATATATATATATATATATATATATACATACATACATATACATATACATACATATATACATATATATATATATATATATGCAGAAAAGAAAGGCGGCACTCGGAGACTGGCAAATTAGGTGAAGCAAACCATCAAGTGTTTAATCACTTCAATGTTTCGGGGGACGTACCCCCTTCTTCAGGAAAAACCAAACACAAGTGCAAACAGTGTATAAATCACATTAAACACCTTACCATACCCTAGAGCGCCAACCCCTATTGCGGCAACGCCAGCCAGAGCCGCAGACCCCGCACTTCCGTTCGCGTCTCACTGTCTAACCCGGAAGTGACGTTGTTCCGCCCCCGGACGTCATCCCGCGGCGGCTGTGGACGTGCACACATTCTGTAACCATAGAAACAAACTCAGCTTATAGTCACATAACGTAAACCAAGCATAAAACATAAAAAAACATGCATAAATATTTCATAAAAATCACCTCTCTCAAACAGTGTAAATAAGTGACTAATAAAAGTTAATCCATAAGACACAGTCGGGTGTTAACCCTTATGTGATGTGTAACGTAGCAAACACACCCTCAAGGTCACTAAAGTGCATCATAGTGTTAAAATATAATATTTTGATCATTTAAACTGCATGGAAATAGCTATAAAAAACTGCTCTCTATGCTATCAGTGACACACATCTTCAGCAGATAGGTACTGTACTAATACCTCTAATAAACTGCAATTCTATAATGTTTATCTTAATATCTATATCAAATGATGCATAAATCCTAAGATTAGAAAATGCATACAAATAAAGAAAATATATACACATAAAAAATTATTTGCAATAATATTTAGAAAGGAACCTTTTTTCCATTATAAAAAGCAGCTTAGGCCCAAATTCTCATTAAGACCCTTTGGGTGAATAGTATCAAGCTTGTGAATCCACCGCGATTCAAGTTGCAGCAATTTTTGGGTCTATTGCCTCCACGCAGCGATAATGGGACCTGGTCCACGATCTTGTAGCTCAGCGAGGTAAGGCTATTTTCTATTTTGCGCGAAATGACGCGCAACCGGTTGCTCACTAGTGCCAGAATGGAGAGCTGCCCTGATGGCCGACCTGTGCTGGACCATTCTCTCTTTAAATTGGCACTGGGTCTTGCTAATGTAGTACAGACTGCAAGGACATACCCTACAAAGGCCAAGCTACATCTAATTGGAATCTTCTTACCAGTATGTGGGTGTGATATATAGTCACCTGTCTGCATGTAACTGCAGGTGGTGCACCCCAAGCATCTGTAACATCCCGGTTTACGAGTGAGGAAATGTGTGGCTGTTAAAGGGTTATTAAAAGTTGTTACATCACTCTTTACTAATAAATGCCTTAGATTTGCACTTCTAGTATAACAGGGCATAATTTTACTATTTCGTAGAGATGGTAAATTCGGATCAGAAGTGATCATAGGCCACATCTGCCGAATCATTTTACATGTGCTCTTACTCGCTGTGTTAAATTCATTAACCCATGGTAGCCTTGCGGCCTTGGATTTAGGAGTGTTACCCTGCAATAGTTCCTCTCTGGTTTTCAAGGATGCTTTGGACCTAGCTGATTTCAACAGATCACGGGGATACCCTCTCTGTAAAAATTTGCTGGTCATAATGTCCAACTGTATCTCCCGTTCTTCTATTTCACTGGTAGTTCTGCACATCCTCAAATCTTTTTACATGTGCTCTTACTCGCTGTGTCATATATTATGTGTCAGATATTTGTTTCCTGGACATCAAAGTTATGGTCAAAGAGGGTAGGATCCAGACTTCACTCTACAGTAAACCCACCGACCACAACATATTATTAAGATATGATAGTTTCCACCCACCAGCTACTATTAAAGGTTTACCATATTCACAACATTTGAGGGTGTGCAAAACTACCAGTGAAATAGAAGAACGGGAGATACAGTTGGACATTATGACCAACAAATTTTTACAGAGAGGGTATCCCCGTGATCTGTTGAAATCAGCTAGGTCCAAAGCATCCTTGAAAACCAGAGAGGAACTATTGCAGGGTAACACTCCTAAATCCAAGGCCGCAAGGCTACCATGGGTTAATGAATTTAACACAGCGAGTAAGAGCACATGTAAAAAGATTCGGCAGATGTGGCCTATGGTCACTTCTGATCCGAATTTACCATCTCTACGAAATAGTAAAATTATGCCCTGTTATACTAGAAGTGCAAATCTAAGGCATTTATTAGTTAAGAGTGATGTAACAACTTTTAATAACCCTTTAACAGCCACACATTTCCTCACTCGTAAACCGGGATGTTACAGATGCTTGGGGTGCACCACCTGCAGTTACATGCAGACAGGTGACTATATATCACACCCACATACTGGTAAGAAGATTCCAATTAGATGGCCTCTTACCTGTAGCTCGGCATTTGTAGTATATGTACTGGTATGTCCTTGCAGTCTGTACTACATTGGCAAGACCCAGTTCCAATTTAAAGAGAAGATGGTCCAGCACAGGTCGGCCATCAGGGCAGCTCTCCATTCTGGCACTAGTGAGCAACCGGTTGCGCATCATTTCGCGCAAAATAGACATAGCCTTACCTCGCTGCGCTACAAGATCGTGGACCAAGTCCCATTATCACCGCATGGAGGCAATAGACCCAAAAAATTGCTGCAACTTGAATCGCGGTGGATTCACAAGCTTGATACTATTCACCCAAAGGGTCTTAATGAGAATTTGGGCCTAAGCTGCTTTTTATAATGGAAAAAAGGTTCCTTTCTAAATATTATTGCAAATTATTTTTTATGTGTATATATTTGCTTTATTTGTATGCATTTTCTAATCTTAGGATTTATGCATCATTTGATATAGATATTAAGATAAACATTATAGAATTGCAGTTTATTAGAGGTATTAGTACAGTACCTATCTGCTGAAGATGTGTGTCACTGATAGCATAGAGAGCAGTTTTTTATAGCTATTTCCATGCAGTTTAAATGATCAAAATATTATATTTTAACACTATTTATGATGCACTTTAGTGACCTTGAGGGTGTGTTTGCCACATTACACATCACATAAGGTTAACACCCGAATGTGTTTTATGGATTAACTTTTATTAGTCACTTATTTTTTTAATGATAATTATTACTTTTTATTTACACTGTTTGAGATAGGTGATTTTTATGAAATATTTATACATTTTATTTTCATGTTTTTTGCTTGGTTAACGTTATGTGTCTATAAACTGAGTTGTTTCTATGGTTATAGAATGTGTGCACGTTCACAGCCGCCGCGAGATGACGTCCGGGGGTGAGACGACGTCACTTCCAGGTTAGACAGTGAGACGCGACCGGAAGTGCGGGGTCTGCGGCTCTGGCTGGCGTCGCCGCGATGGGGGTTGGCGCTCTAGGGTATGGTAAGGTATTTAATGTGATTTATACACTGTTTGCACTTGTGTTTGGTTTTTCCTGAAGAAGGGGGTACGTCCCCCGAAATGTTGAAGTGATTAAACACTTAATAGTTTGCTTCACCTAATTTGCCAGTCTCCGAGTGCCGCCTTTCTTTTCTGCATACATTGAGGCAGCAAAAACCTCTAAGGAGGGCACCGGAGCCAGTAACCTATTGGGGGAGGTGAGAGCCGGACTGCACAGAGGATCATATATATATATATATATATATATATATATTGGTAACAACAGCCCGGCACTCCCTTGGTATGGAGAGTTGAACAATGCCCCGGTGCCCTCAGAAAGTATGCACATCAAATAGAAACAGAAGGACTGCGGCACTCAGGGACGTCATGAAAAAATAGCTGTATTAAGTACGATACATCATGGCATCGACGTTTCGGGGATTTTAACCCCTTCCTCAAGATGCGGTAGAAATCTTGATTTCTACCGCATCTTGAGGAAGGGGTTAAAATCCCCGAAACGTCGATGCCATGATGTATCGTACTTAATACAGCTATTTTTTCATGACGTCCCTGAGTGCCGCAGTCCTTCTGTTTCTATTTGATATATATATATATATATATATATATATATGCACATAGATAGATAATAGATACATGTATATATATATATATATATATATCTCTATCTACAACATAAATATATATATATATATATATATATATATATATATATATACAGTTGTGCTCATGAGTTTATATACCCTAGCAGAATTTGTGATTTTCTGGCCATTTGTCAGAGAATATGAATGATAACTCACACACTTTTCTTTCACTCATGGTTAGTGGTTGGGTGAAGCCATTTATTGTCAAACAACTGTGTTTACTCTTTTTAAATCATAATGACAACAGAAACTACCCAAATGACCCTGATCAAAAGTTGAATGCCCCATCTGAGAAGTTCCCTATGGGAGAATTCCATTTATTTGATTCACACTTTATATTCATACACATGTATATTAGTGATGAGCGGGTTCGGTTCCTCGGAATCCGAACCCCCCCGAACTTCAGCCTTTTTACACGGGTCCGAGGCAGACTCGGATCTTCCCGCCTTGCTCGGTTAACCCGAGCGCGCCCGAACGTCATCATCCCGCTGTCGGATTCTCGCGAGGCTCGGATTCTATCGCGAGACTCGGATTCTATATAAGGAGCCGCGCGTCGCCGCCATTTTCACACGTGCATTGAGATTGATAGGGAGAGGACGTGGCTGGCGTCCTCTCCGTTTAGAATAGAAATAGATAGAGAGTGAGAGTGAGACACTTGATTTACTGGAGCTTAGGAGTACTCAGAGAGTGCAGAGTTTACTAGTGACTGACCAGTGACCACCAGTGCAGTTTTATTATTATTTAATATAATCCGTTCTCTGCCTGAAAAAAAACGATACACAGTGACACAGTATACCATATCTGTGCTCAGCCTCAGTGTGCTGCATCATCTATGTATATCTGACTGTGCTGAGTGCTCACTGCTCACACAGCTTAATTGTGGGGGAGACTGGGGAGCAGTTATAGCAGGAGTACATTAACAGTGCACACTTTTGCTGCCAGAGTGCCGCTGCCAGTGTGACTGACCAGTGACCACTGACCACCAGTATATTGGGATTGTCTGCCTGAAAAAGTTAAACACTCGTCGTGTGGTGTTTTTATTCTATAAACGCATTCTGCTGACAGTGTCCAGCAGGTCCGTCATTATATAATATATACCTGTCCGGCTGCAGTAGTGATATATATATATATTTTTTATATCATTATCATCCAGTCTATATTAGCAGCAGACGCAGTACGGTAGTCCACGGCTGTAGCTACCTCTGTGTCGGCAGTCGCTCGTCCATCCATAATTGTATACCACCTACCTGTGGTGTTTTTTTTTTCTATCTTCTTGATACTAGTAGCTTACTTTAGGAGTCTGCAGTGCTGACAGTGTCCAGCAGGTCCGTCATTATATAATATATACCTGTCCGGCTGCAGTAGTGATATATATATATTTTTTATATCATTATCATCCAGTCTATATTAGCAGCAGACGCAGTACGGTAGTCCACGGCTGTAGCTACCTCTGTGTCGGCAGTCGCTCGTCCATCCATAATTGTATACCACCTACCTGTGGTGTTTTTTTTTTCTATCTTCTTGATACTAGTAGCTTACTTTAGGAGTCTGCAGTGCTGACAGTGTCCAGCAGGTCCGTCATTATATAATATATACCTGTCCGGCTGCAGTAGTGATATATATATATTTTTTATATCATTATCATCCAGTCTATATTGGCAGCAGACGCAGTACGGTAGTCCACGGCTGTAGCTACCTCTGTGTCGGCAGTCGCTCGTCCATCCATAATTGTATACCACCTACCTGTGGTGTTTTTTTTTTCTATCTTCTTGATACTAGTAGCTTACTTTAGGAGTCTGCAGTGCTGACAGTGTCCAGCAGGTCCGTCATTATATAATATATACCTGTCCGGCTGCAGTAGTGATATATATATATTTTTTATATCATTATCATCCAGTCTATATTAGCAGCAGACGCAGTACGGTAGTCCACGGCTGTAGCTACCTCTGTGTCGGCAGTCGCTCGTCCATCCATAATTGTATACCACCTACCTGTTGTGTTTTTTTTTTTCTATCTTCTTGATACTAGTAGCTTACTTTAGGAGTCTGCAGTGCTGACAGTGTCCAGCAGGTCCGTCATTATATAATATATACCTGTCCGGCTGCAGTAGTGATATATATATATTTTTTATATCATTATCATCCAGTCTATATTAGCAGCAGACGCAGTACGGTAGTCCACGGCTGTAGCTACCTCTGTGTCGGCAGTCGCTCGTCCATCCATAATTGTATACCACCTACCTGTGGTGTTTTTTTTTTCTATCTTCTTGATACTAGTAGCTTACTTTAGGAGTCTGCAGTGCTGACAGTGTCCAGCAGGTCTGTCATTATATAATATATACCTGTCCGGCTGCAGTAGTGATATATATATATTTTTTATATCATTATCATCCAGTCTATATTGGCAGCAGACGCAGTACGGTAGTCCACGGCTGTAGCTACCTCTGTGTCGGCAGTCGCTCGTCCATCCATAAGTATACTAGTATCCATCCATCTCCATTGTTTACCTGAGGTGCCTTTTAGTTGTGCCTATTAAAATATGGAGAACAAAAATGTTGAGGTTCCAAAAATAGGGAAAGATCAAGATCGACTTCCACCTCGTGCTGAAGCTGCTGCCACTAGTCATGGCCGAGACGATGAAATGCCATCAACGTCGTCTGCCAAGGCCGATGCCCAATGTCATAGTACAGAGCATGTAAAATCCAAAACACCAAATATCAGTAAAAAAAGGACTCTAAAATCTAAAATAAAATTGTCGGAGGAGAAGCGTAAACTTGCCAATATGCCATTTACCACACGGAGTGGCAAGGAACGGCTGAGGCCCTGGCCTATGTTCATGGCTAGTGGTTCAGCTTCACATGAGGATGGAAGCACTCAGCCTCTCGCTAGAAAAATGAAAAGACTCAAGCTGGCAAAAGCACAGCAAAGAACTGTGCGTTCTTCGAAATCACAAATCCACAAGGAGAGTCCAATTGTGTCGTTTGCGATGCCTGACCTTCCCAACACTGGACGTGAAGAGCATGCGCCTTCCACCATTTGCACGCCCCCTGCAAGTGCTGGAAAGAGCACCTACAGTCCAGTTCCTGATAGTCAGATTGAAGATGTCAGTGTTGAAGTACACCAGGATGAGGAGGATATGGGTGTTTCTGGCGCTGGGGAGGAAATTGACCAGGAGGATTCTGATGGTGAGGTGGTTTGTTTAAGTCAGGCACCCGGGGAGACACCTGTTGTCCGTGGGAGGAATAGGGCCATTGACATGCCTGGTGAAAATACCAAAAAAATCAGCTCTTCGGTGTGGAAGTATTTCAACAGAAATGCGGACAACATTTGTCAAGCCGTGTGTTGCCTTTGTCAAGCTGTAATAAGTAGGGGTAAGGACGTTAACCACCTCGGAACATCCTCCCTTATATGTCACCTGCAGCGCATTCATCATAAGTCAGTGACAAGTTCAAAAACTTTGGGCGACAGCGGAAGCAGTCCACTGACCAGTAAATCCCTTCCTCTTGTAACCAAGCTCATGCAAACCACCCCACCAACTCCCTCAGTGTCAATTTCCTCCTTCCCCAGGAATGCCAATAGTCCTGCAGGCCATGTCACTGGCAATTCTGACGAGTCCTCTCCTGCCTGGGATTCCTCCGATGCATCCTTGCGTGTAACGCCTACTGCTGCTGGCGCTGCTGTTGTTGCTGCTGGGAGTCGATGGTCATCCCAGAGGGGAAGTCGTAAGACCACTTTTACTACTTCCACCAAGCAATTGACTGTCCAACAGTCCTTTGCGAGGAAGATGAAATATCACAGCAGTCATCCTGCTGCAAAGCGGATAACTCAGGCCTTGGCATCCTGGGCGGTGAGAAACGTGGTTCCGGTATCCATCATTACTGCAGAGCCAACTAGAGACTTGTTGGAGGTACTGTGTCCCCGGTACCAAATACCATCTAGGTTCCATTTCTCTAGGCAGGCGATACCGAAAATGTACACAGACCTCAGAAAAAGACTCACCAGTGTCCTAAAAAATGCAGTTGTACCCAATGTCCACTTAACCACGGACATGTGGACAAGTGGAGCAGGGCAGGCTCATGACTATATGACTGTGACAGCCCACTGGGTAGATGTATGGACTCCCGCCGCAAGAACAGCAGCGGCGGCACCAGTAGCAGCATCTCGCAAACGCCAACTCTTTCCTAGGCAGGCTACGCTTTGTATCACCGCTTTCCAGAATACGAACACAGCTGAAAACCTCTTACGGCAACTGAGGAAGATCATCGCGGAATGGCTTACCCCAATTGGACTCTCCTGTGGATTTGTGGCATCGGACAACGCCAGCGCTATAGTATTTGTGCATTAAATCTGGGCAAATTCCAGCACGTCCCATGTTTTGCACATACCTTGAATTTGGTGGTGCAGAATTATTTAAAAAACGAGAGGGGCGTGCAAGAGATGCTGTCGGTGGCCAGAAGAATTGCGGGACACTTTCGGCGTACAGGCACCACGTACAGAAGACTGGAGCAACACCAAAAACGCCTGAACCTGCCCTGCCATCATCTGAAGCAAGAAGTGGTAACGAGGTGGAATTCAACCCTCTATATGCTTCAGAGGTTGGAGGAGCAGCAAAAGGCCATTCAAGCCTATACAACTGAGCACGATATAGGAGGTGGAATGCACCTGTCTCAAGCGCAGTGGAGAATGATTTCAACGTTGTGCAAGGTTCTGCAACCTTTTGAACTTGCCACACGTGAAGTCAGTTCAGACACTGCCAGCCTGAGTCAGGTCATTCCCCTCATCAGGTTTTTGCAGAAGAAGCTGGAGACATTGAAGGAGGAGCTAACACAGAGCGATTCCGCTAGGCATGTGGGACTTGTGGATGGAGCCCTTAATTCGCTTAACAAGGATTCACGGGTGGTCAATCTGTTGAAATCAGAGCACTACATTTTGGCCACCGTGCTCGATCCTAGATTTAAAACCTACCTTGGATCTCTCTTTCCGGCAGACACAAGTCTGCTGGGGTTCAAAGAACTGCTGGTGACAAAATTGTCAAGTCAAGCGGAACGCGACCTGTCAACATCTCCTCCTTCACATTCTCCCGCAACTGGGGGTGCGAGGAAAAGGCTCAGAATTCCGAGCCCACCCGCTGGCGGTGATGCAGGGCAGTCTGGAGTGACTGCTGATGCTGACATCTGGTCCGGACTGAAGGACCTGACAACGATTACGGACATGTCGTCTACTGTCACTGCATATGATTCTCTCCCCATTGAAAGAATGGTGGAGGATTATATGAGTGACCGCATCCAAGTAGGCACGTCAGACAGTCCGTACTTATACTGGCAGGAAAAAGAGGCAATTTGGAGGCCCTTGCACAAACTGGCTTTATTCTACCTAAGTTGCCCTCCCACAAGTGTGTACTCCGAAAGAGTGTTTAGTGCCGCCGCTCACCTTGTCAGCAATCGGCGTACGAGGTTACTTCCAGAAAATGTGGAGAAGAGGATGTTCATTAAAATGAATTATAATCAATTCCTCCGTGGAGACATTCACCAGCAGCAATTGCCTCCACAAAGTACACAGGGAGCTGAGATGGTGGATTCCAGTGGGGACGAATTGATAATCTGTGAGGAGGGGGATGTACACGGTGATATATCGGAGGATGATGATGAGGTGGACATCTTGCCTCTGTAGAGCCAGTTTGTGCAAGGAGAGATTAATTGCTTCTTTTTTGGTGGGGGTCCAAACCAACCCGTCATTTCTGTCACAGTCGTGTGGCAGACCCTGTCACTGAAATGATGGGTTGGTTAAAGTGTGCATGTCCTGTTTATACAACAAAAGGGTGGGTGGGAGGGCCCAAGGACAATTCCATCTTGCACCTCTTTTTTCTTTCATTTTTCTTTGCGTCATGTGCTGTTTGGGGAGTAGTTTTTGGAAGGGCCATCCTGCGTGACACTGCAGTGCCACTCCTAGATGGGCCAGGTGTTTGTGTCGGCCACTAGGGTCGCTTAGCTTAGTCACACAGCTACATCATTGCGCCTCTTTTTTTCTTTGCGTCATGTGCTGTTTGGGGGGTGTTTTTTGGAAGGGCCATCCTGCGTGACACTGCAGTGCCACTCCTAGATGGGCCAGGTGTTTGTGTCGGCCACTAGGGTCGCTTAGCTTACTCACACAGCTACCTCATTGCGCCTCTTTTTTTTCTTCTTTGCGTCATGTGCTGTTTGGGGAGTAGTTTTTGGAAGGGCCATCCTGCGTGACACTGCAGTGCCACTCCTAGATGGGCCAGGTGTTTGTGTCGGCCACTTGGGTCGCTTATCTTAGTCACACAGCTACCTCATTGCGCCTCTTTTTTTCTTTGCGTCATGTGCTGTTTGGGGGGTGTTTTTTGGAAGGGCCATCCTGCGTGACACTGCAGTGCCACTCCTAGATGGGCCAGGTGTTTGTGTCGACCACTTGGGTCGCTTATCTTAGTCACACAGCTACCTCATTGCGCCTCTTTTTTTCTTTGCGTCATGTGCTGTTTGGGGGGTGTTTTTTGGAAGGGCCATCCTGCGTGACACTGCAGTGCCACTCCTGGATGGGCCAGGTGTTTGTGTCGGCCACTTGGGTCGCTTAGCTTAGCCACACAGCTACCTCATTGCACCTCTTTTTTTCTTTGCGTCATGTGCTGTTTGGGGAGTAGTTTTTTGAAGGGCCATCCTGCGTGACACTGCAGTGCCACTCCTAGATGGGCCAGGTGTTTGTGTCGGCCACTTGGGTCGCTGAGCTTAGTCATCCAGCGACCTCGGTGCAAATTTTAGGACTAAAAATAATATTGTGAGGTGTGAGGTGTTCAGAATAGACTGAAAATGAGTGGAAATTATGGTTATTGAGGTTAATAATACTTTGGGATCAAAATGACCCCCAAATTCTATGATTTAAGCTGTTTTTTAGGTTTTTTTTTAAAAAACACCCGAATCCAAAACACACCCGAATCCGACAAAAAAAATTCGGTGAGGTTTTGCCAAAACGCGTTCGAACCCAAAACACGGCCGCGGAACCGAACCCAAAACCAAAACACAAAAGCCGAAAAATTTCCGGTGCTCATCACTAATGTATATATACACACACACACACACACACACACACACACACACACACACACACACACACACACACACAATACTACTACAGCAGCACTTATTACGGGGGAGACGTATCAAACCTTGGAGAGGTATAAGTGTAGAAATTGCCCAAAGCAGCCAATTAGCTCCTGTCTAGGGTGGCCAATCTCGGGATTGGCGGGATCCAGGAATTTAGGCCTAAAATTGGCCGGGATTCAATCCCGGGATTGGAGCTTCCAATCCCGTGTATTTCGGAATTAAAAACCTCCTCGTTTTTTCAGTGTCAGGCAGCGTTAATTGTCCTCAGGAGGCTCAGACGCTGCCTGGCTCCCTACTCCCAGTTCCCCCCTGCGCAACGTGATGTGAAGTCAGAGGTCACGCTGCGCAGCCATCCGCCTGTCACCCGCTGCCGAACCCGGAGGAAGTGTGCACAGCCAGCTGCACGTCACTCGCCGCACCGGAGGAACTGACCCACCCTCCCGCGCCTGTGGTATGGTGAGTTGAGTACGGGGCAGGGCGGCCACACAGGAGACAAGCCAATCCTGGGTATCCTGGGATTGACTGTTTTTCAATCCCAATACCCGGGATTTAAAAAATGGCCCGGGATTGGCCACCCAACTTCTGTCATTTATCTAGCACAGTCTACAAAATTACAGAAGTTGATTAATTGATTGCCTTGGGCAGCTTCTCCACTTTATCTCCAAGGCTCGATACATCTTCCCTTAAAAACCCACTATTACCTAGGGAAAGTTTTACCTTAGATGCCTAACTGTAACCCCCAAGGAAGCAACTCTGTTCTGTCACATCCCCAGCCATCCAAACACAATTTTGAGCATTTCCTAGTAGTGCACATTCTATGTTGTATCTCAGCATATGGAGGTCTACTAGACACTACACTCACAAGTGCCTGAAATAATTTTTGTATTGCTGAATGGGAGTAACTGAGTGGCAACACTTAATTCGTACCTAATCTAAGTTTAATGATGCTGAATTATGTGAACACGGTTCAAGGTCAGAAGGTCAGAACATGGGACTCCTTGGGTTAGCATAACTACACTGCTTCAGAACACCATAAAATGCAGGGATGCCATCAGAAATTGCGGGCCCGCGACTGACAAAATAGGCAGGCCCCCCCATCCCCCCATTGTAGAATAGCACCAGGTAACACGTGTGTGTGTGTGTATTATTATATACACACACATGCATGCATACATGTGCGCTATCCGTAGGGCCCGGGATGCTGATGCCTCTGCCTGCCCGCCTCCATCCCTGCTGTTCTGCTGCTCTCCTCAGTCCTCCTGCAGCTGTATTGAAAACGTCCCTCCCAAAATGGCCACCTCTAGTATCTTGAATAACTGTCTCCTCTGTGGCGGCGGCCATTTTGGGAGGGAAGTTTTCAATACAGAGCTGCTGGAGAGTTGGAGGACAGCGGCAGAACAGTGGGGACAACTGCGGAACGTCGGGGACAGCGGGGAGGGCAGGCAGCTCAGGGGGTCCCACGTTCTGAACTTGAGCCTACAAACACATCTCTAAATCTGATTTAAGACTGATCTCTTGTGGAGCACTGCACCTTAATAATGATGACTGCTATTTACCCAAGTGAATGGATAAGGGCATAAATGTGTGCCAATTGGAATACAGCAAATATTACCATTTACTATAGTTTCACCGACAGTGTGCAAGTAATTGCGGTAGTCGTGCATGTTGCTCTATTTCACTCCACCACGTTTCAAATAAATTGAGCCATACTACTCTGCTCAAGCTGGTTCCGAATAAAACTGGACGTAGTCTAAGCTAGTAGGATAATGGCCTGTGTTTAAAAAAAGTAACATACTATAAAAGTGTTACGCAAAATGTGCACTCTCCTGTGGAGTACAGTACTAGGCAATTTCCACGAGAGCAGGTGCTTTCCCCTGAGGTTATTAATATATAGCTTTGTGCTATTTTACACAAATCCTATTTTAGCATTACAAGAACAATATAAAAACACAAGTAAGACACAGGACACAACTGCTTTGAAGCTTCTTTTCTCTCTGCAAATGTCACTCGTCTTTTTATTCATGAGGCCCGGCTCGCTCGGTGTGTAATAAGGGTACTGCCAGGCAGGGGTGTATCTAGGGGTCCGGGCGCCCCTGGCAAAGTAAGAGACTGGCACCCTCCATATTTGAAACAGGAAAGGTGCATGTGCAAAAAAGGGACATGATGTTGTGGGAAAGGGGCATGACCATGCAATAGTTCCCCCAATTCAAATTATGCTACACAGTAGTAACCCTTATACACATCATGCCCACATAATAGCAGTTCCCTTTACACATTATGCCCACATAGTAATTCTTATAACACTGAGGAGACGTCAGCAGTGCCAGGCATGGCTGAGGAGGCAATGCCACCCAAGACCAGGTAGTATAATCAAATAGTAGTGCAAAGAAGTGCAGTGCAGCGCACTACCCAGTGGTGCAAGTAGAAACTTTTTTTAGTGGTACTGTGTGCATGCGCACTGCAAAATAAATGGGTGTGACCACATGGGGCATGGCCAATGAAAATGGGGGCGTGATACACATATGACCCCAACAGTGCACTCCCAGATACAAATATGCCCCCAATAGTGCCAGATACACATATGCCCCCACGATGCCAGATACACACATGCCCCCACAGTGCCAGATACATATATGCCCCCACAGTGCCCGATACACATATACCCCCACAGTGCCAGATATGCCCCCACAGTGCTAGATATGCCCCCACAGTGCCAGATATACATATATGCCCCCACAGTGCCAGATACACATGTCCCCATGGTGCCAGATATGCCCTCAAAGTGCCAGAAATGCCCCCACATTGCCAGATACACATGTCCCCATGGTGCCAGATATGCCCTCAAAGTGCCAGATATGCCCCCACAGTGCTAGATATGCCCCCACAGTGCCAGATATGCCCCCACAGTCATAGTCCCTATCCCCTCCCAGCACATAGCCATAGTCACCTGCCAGTAAACAGACATAGCCCCCACCTCCCCAAGCAATAGCTGTAGTCCCCCCAGAACATAGCCATAGTCTCTACCTCTCCCAACACATTTGTACAGTAATCCCACCTCCCTCCCATCACATAACAATAGTTCCCTGCTAGCATAAATATCTATAGTCCCCCTCCCTGCACATAGCCCCTCACCTCCCCAAGCACATAGCCATAGTCCCCATCCCCCTCCCAGCACATAGCTGTAGTCTGCCCTTAGCACATAGTAGTAGTCTCCCCCACTCCCAGCACATACATAGCCTCCCCACACAGCACATAGTCCTAGTCCCCACCCCACAACATCCCAGTAGATAGCTGTAATGTCTGGCAATACCTGCTGTGCCGAGCTGCCTGGGATGGAAGGCGGCGGATCGCTCTGCAGGCAGGATCTGACACCGGTGTCCGGCACCGCACCAAACTACATGAAGAAACTGAAAATAAACTACAGCTCCCAGCAGACCTTGCCGCCGGGAGCTCCCGGCAGCAAGGGTTGCTGGGAGTTATAGTTTATTTTCAGTTTCTTCCCCGTAGTGCATTGCTGTGCTGGACACCGGTGCCAGCTCCTGTCTGTGGATCGATCCTCTGCCTTCCATCCCAGGCACTGCACAGGAAGCAGGTAATGCCAGACACTATGGCTTAAGGGATTCCTCCCATTGGCCGAGGGTGGCAACGTCCGGCGGCGCCCCCTGCTCGGCTGGCGCCCCTGGCGAGTGCCATCTTGGCCAATGGGTAGATACACCCCTGCTGCCAAGCACTGAGACCCCAGGGGTAGCAATTCCATGCTAGGAAGCTTCCTGTTGTTATAGTAACACAGCTAGACTAGGACCTGAATGTAGGGGTGTAACTAGACCTTTTTGGACCCCATAGCAACATTTTGAAAGCCCCCCACCCCCAGTACCTCTCCAGAATAAGGGAGGGTTTGGGGTCAGAAAAGAAGGGAGGAGTCTGAAAGAGTAGAGAGCAGGACCTGACATAATGGACACTGAGGTGTCAGCTATATATATATGAAGTGGGGTGAGGCAGAGCCTGTGTCATACTAGTGTATACGCCAGAGTATTGACTGTATAAAGTATATGAAAAATTCAAAGAATTTATTATAAATATCTTCTCTGTATTATTCTAATCATTTTTATAGTCAAAACTCTGGAGTAAAAAGCCTATGGCAGGTGAGCCCCCCCCCCCCCCCCCCCTGCATATCTCTTCCACACATCTCGGATCAAATCTCACCAGATTTCCTGCAGTATATACTGCTGCACCTGTGCATAATGCCCACATGAACCCTTTGGCTCATACATTGTGTGTTAATCTGTCTCTGAAGCCATTTTCCTCATTGCATGTCCCTGTCAATCTATCTACAGTATAAGATCATGTATGCCTATGCCGCACACTATGCATGCAGTGTCACTACAGGGAGTAGGAAAGAGCTAGAGCTGTGGTCTGGGTGGAGAAAGCACAGCCTGCCTACCTCTCTCTATCTCTCCCCATCATCAGGCAGTTATGGCTGGGAGCCCCCCTTACCTCTATAGTACTGTACTTGTGCATGGCTGCACCAAAGGAATCTGTGGAGCTGAACCGATAACAATTGCAGGCAGTAAACTGCACGGTCCCACTGCAGCAGGTCCAGACAGGGACTAAAAATAGGCCCTGGCCAGAGGCGTAGCTAGGGTTTCGGAGCTCAGGGCAAGATGGAAAATGCCCCCCCCCAAAAAAAACCAAACAAACAGTAAATGAAGCATGTGCGCGCGCGCAGAGAAAAAAAAAGGGCGTGGTCACACACCAGTAGGGGTGTGGCCATTCACCAGAAGGGGTGTGGCCACTGAAAATGGCCCACAGTGCCAGTTACATTGCCCCACAGTGCCAGATACAATGCCCCACAGTGCCAGTTATATTGCCCCACAGTGCCAGATACATGCCCCACAGTGCCAGATACAATGCCCCACAGTGCCAGATACAATGCCCCACAGTGCCAGTTACATTGCCCCACAGTGCCAGATACAATACCCCACAGTGCCAGTTACATGCCCCACAGTGCCAGTTGCATTGCCCCACAGTGCCAGATACAGTGCCCCACAGTGCCAGTTATATTGCCCCGCAGTGCCAGATACATGCCCTACAGTGCCAGTTACATGCCCCACAGTGCCAGTTACATTGCCCCACTGTGCCAGATACATGCCCCACTGTGCCAGTTACATGCCCCACTGTGCCAGTTACATGCCCCACAGTGCCAGATACAATGCCTCACTGTGCCAGATACATGCCCCACTGTGCCATTTACATGCCCCACTGTGCCAGTTACATGCCCCACACTGTGCCAGATACATGCCCCACTGTGCCAGTTACATGCCCCACTGTGCTCTCTCTCTCCCCCCTCCCCCCCCCCCCGGTCACTCACCATTTGTTCTGATATGTGAGGGGAGGAGAGCGCAGCGCAGCGCAGCGCCTCTCCTTCCACTCACTGCTCCAGGTCTCCGGCGGCTGTGTGGTGCCAGTTCGCTAGCCAATCAGAGCTCGCGGACCGGCAGCCAATCAGGAGCCGGTCCGCAAGCTCTGATTGGCTAACGCTGCCGGAGACCGTACACAGCTGCTAGGGCTGACAGCGGCGATGAGGTGAGGGAGAGACACTGCGCTCCCCTCCCCTCACATTTTGGCTTGACGGGGGCGAGTGGGGCATGATGCCCTGGCCGGCGGCGGCACCCCCCTCTCCTGGGCCTGCCAAGGCGCCCAGGGCACATGCCCCACTCGCCCTACCCTAGATACGCCTCTGGCCCTGGCATTAAAAACACACAAACCCACCTCAGTGTCAGCACCTGGCTCCTGGCATAGACTACTCCCCTTACTATTCCTGACTCCTCCTCCCTCTTAATCTTTACATAAAGAGCATTGGTGCCCCTCTTCATACTTTGGTCATACTTTGTATACAAAGAGTGCGCGCTGAAGGCGCATGCCTAAAGATTGGGGCATAGACTCACATCACATACACACTAATCCTTTCAGTCTGGCACCTCCTGGCATCAGCAGAAATAGTCCATAGAGTATTTGAGGCATATGCCATACAGAGAAATATGCGCACCTATGCACTGGAGACTGTAGAAGGAACCTTCAGTACAATTACACTTCCAAGATCAGCAGGTTATAGCTAAACATAATCAAATAGTCAGAGGTTATGCAAATGACTCTTCTTGTAATTTCCTTATTTAACATTTTACGGAAATAAAAACACCCATCCGAACAAGGTATGAAGGAAAATGAGAGAACAAAACTGTACAATACATAAACCAATCGCTTGCCTAGAAAAGACCCCACCTACAAGAATGAGGTCTAAGGACTTGATGAAAATGGGTGGTCTTCAGTATGCCACCGGCCGGGATCCCGGCGACCAGCATACCGGTGCCGGGATCACGATCGCCGGCAGGCCGACACATATTCTCCCTCTTGGGGGTCCATGACCCCCTGGAGGGAGAATAAATAGTGCGGTGCCCGCAAGGAGCTCAGTATCGCTCGTCCAGCTGTTGGTATGCCAGCTGTCGGGATCCCAGTGCCGATATGCTGGCCCCCAGGATCCCGGACGCCGGCCATTTATACTACATCCGATTAAAATACATAGGTACGCTAGTGGTGTGGGTGTGTATGGCTGTTGTGGAGTTAATGTTAGAACTGATAAAAATGTAGATATGCAAATATAAAATAGAGTGGAGATAAAATTAGAATTAAATGTAATTAAATTAAACAAATCAAAAAATAAAAATACTAATAAAAATATTACTAAACATTAAAATGTAATAAAAAAATATATAGATAAAATGGTTGGAATTTTTTTTTAAAAGGTATGAGGGATGTACCTAGAAATAGTAGAATGAAAAATGATATAACTTGCAGGCAGAGATAGAGATGGTAGAGGCAGAGGTTAAAGGATAAGAAAAAAGGTAAGTGTAAGAAATCATAGAGTGGGAGGGTGGCAGGGCCAATTGGAGGAAGATGGGTACTGGTGGAAACTGAGGGAGTGGAGTGCTGCATCGCTTGAGAGGGGTGTTAGAAGGGTAAGAGATGACAGGGGGTGTCCGGTAGGTGCCAGTGGAGAGGCAACCTCTTGGGGATCAGATGCAGGAGAGGGAAAGAAAGTGGACTGGTGCAATGTGGAGCATCAAACCTCTATCTTGACAAGAGCAGAACAATCAATTGTTTATTGTACCTAGAGATGTGCAGCGGGCATTTTTCGTGTTTTGTGTTTTGGTTTTGGATTCGGGTTGGCGGGTGTGTTTTGGATTCAGACGCATTTTGGCAAAACCACCCTTTCGGGTTTTGGATTCGGGTGATTTTTGAAAAAAACACAAAAATAGCTAAAATCGTAGAATTTGGGGCTAATTTTGATCCTATAGTATTATTAATCTCAATAACAATAATTTCCACTAATTTCCAGTCTATTCTGAACACCTCACAATATTATTTTTAGTACTAAAATTTGCACCGAGGTCGCTGGATGACTAAGCTAAGCGACCCAAGTGGGCGGCACAAACACCTGGCCCATCTAGGAGTGGTACTGCAGTGTCAGACAGGATGGCACTTAAAAATATAGTCCCCAAACAGGAAATTATGCAAATAATAAATAAAAAAAAAAGGTGCAAGATGGAATTGTCCTTGGGCCCTCCCACCCACCCTTATGTTGTATAAACAGGACATGCACTGGTGACCCAGTGGGTGTTTCGGTCAGTGTATGTCTTTCCTCCACTACCACTTATTCCAAAAGTGCTCAAGATCGAGCGATCCTTATTGTCCCAGAATGGCCAAGAAGAGCTTGGTATCCAGATCTTCAGGAGTTGCTCCTAGAAGATCCTCGGCCTCTTCCTGTTCGCGAGGACCTGCTGCAGCAGGGGCCGTGCGTGTATCAAGACTTACCGCGGCTACGTTGACGGCATGGCTGTTGAGCGCCGGTTCCTAGCCCGAAAAGGTATTCCCAAAGAAGTCATTCCCACTCTGATTCATGCCAGGAAAGGAGTAACGTCTAAACATTACCACCGTATTTGGAGAAAATATGTGTCTTGGTGTAAATCCAAGAAGGCTTCTACGGAAGAGTTTCAGTTAGGACGTTTTCTCCATTTTCTGCAGGCAGTTGTGGATGCGGTCCTAAGATTGGGTTCAATCAAGGTCCAGATTTCGGCCTTGTCCGTTTTCTTTCAGAAACAATTGGCCTCCCTTCCAGAAGTTCAGATGTTCGTGAAAGGGGTTCTGCACATCCAACCTCCATTTGTGGCACCATGGGATCTTATTCTTAATGTGGTGTTGCAGTTCCTTCAATCGGATTAGTTTGAACCTCTACAGGAGATAGAGTTGAAGTTTCTCACTTGGAAAGTGGTCATGATGTTGGCCTTGACATCCGCAAGGAGGGTGTCTGAGTTAGGGGCCTTGTCTCACAAGAGTCCTTACTTGATCTTCCACGAAGATAGGGGTGAGTTAAGAACCCGTCAGCAATTTCTTCCGAAAGTGGTTTCTTCTTTCCATATAAACCAACCTATTGTGGTGCCAGTGGCTACTGACACCTTCGCTGCGTCAAAGTCTCTGGATGTGGTCAGAGCTTTGAAAATTTATATCGCAAAAACAGCTCGGATACTGAAAACAGAGGCTCTGTTTGTCATGTATGCTCCCAACAAGATTGGGTGTCCTGCCTCTAAGCAGACCATTGCGCGCTGGATCAGAGGTACGATTCAGCATGCTCATTCCACGGCAGGATTGCAGATACCGAATTCGGTGAATGCCCATTCTACTAGAAAGGTGGGCTCATCCTGGGCGGCCGCCAGGGGGGTCTCGGCGTTACAACTTTGCCGAGCAGCTACTTGGTCAGGGGCAAACACGTTTTACAAGTTTGACACCTTGGTCGATGAGGACCTCAAGTTTGGTCAATCAGTGCTGCGGGGTCATCCACCCTCTCCCTCCCATACTGGAGCTTTGGTATAACCCCATGGTACTGAAGTGGACCCCAGCATCCTCTAGGACGTATGAGAAAACAGGATTTTAATACCTACCAGTAAATCCTTTTCTCCTAGTCCGTAGAGGATGCTGGGCACCGAGCCCAGTGCGTACTTTACCTGCAGTTGTTATTTTGTTAAGTTTTCAACACGGATGCTGTAATGTTCATGCTTGTTGGCATGAGTTTTGTTGAATACCATGTTGTGCGGCATGGTTGAAGTGTGAGCTGGTAGGAATCTCACCGTTAATTTAAAAGTAAATCCTTTTCTCTAAATGTCCGTCTCCCTGGGCACAGTTTCTATACTGAGGTCTGGAGGAGGGGCATAGAGGGAAGAGCCAGTTCACACTCTAGAAAAGTCTTAAAGTGCCCATGGCTCCTGCGGAACCATTTATAACCCATGGTACTGAAGTGGACCCCAGCATCCTCTACGGACTAGGAGAAAAGGATTTACCGGTAGGTATTAAAATAATGTTTTCTGCAACGGGGTACACTGGGTTCCACAGGGATAACATTGGGGTGTAGAGTAGGATCTTGATCCGAGGCACCAATAGCCTAAAAGCTCTGACTGTTCCCAAGATGCTCAGCACTGCCTCCTCTATAACTCCGCCTTCGTGCACAGGACCTCAGTTTGTAAGTTGGTGCCTGCAGTGCATGACACTAACAGGCAGGGCTGCTCCAGCAACCCTGAGAAGAGGTTTTTAAAGAATATTGAAGAATTCAAGGGCTGCAGCATAGGCACTCTTCTATCATTCTGACATCTCATGCTGCAGCTCCACCCTCTCCCCCGGTGGCGCTGTATACTCCCGCGCCCTGGTTGCCTAGTACTTACAGTGGAGGGCCCCGGTTCTTCTGGTCAGGTGCACATACTCACCGCAGCTCTCCAGGATCACGTGGCCGCATCAAGGGAGGAGGTAAGAGGGTCCCCCAGTAAATCGTGATCCGGCGTGGACGCTGTGTTGGTACAGGGACCCCACTAGACCACCAGGGCAATGGCACAGGTCGGATTCTCAAAAAAATCTGTTTGCTAAGGCCCACAGTACCCGGTGGTGAAGTCCAGCAAGGGGATAAGGCTCTGACCTGTAACCCCTACCCCAGCCCCAGGGCGCTATTTACAGTAAATGTTCCCACCCTGGAGCTGCATCTCTCTCTCTCTCTCCCTCACTCCCTGTCAGCGTTTGGGTGCCATCAGTACATGCTGAGCTGATTCTGGGACTCCATGGGCAAAGTCTCCTCTGTAAAGCTGCCTGCATTATCAGCGCTGTGCATTTTACAAGACACTTAAGTATTCTACATGTCTTTTGACAGTGTTAGTTAAGAAACAGGTCATTACTACATTGATATATCTATAAGTCTATATAGCTTTACTTAGTATTACTTAGTATTGCTAGTCCAGTGCAATTTTATTGTTTATCATAATTTCTGCATTGTACATGTGACTGTGTGTGTGCATATAGCTGCTGTGTGATTTCTACTTCGTGTATCTCACTCAGATTGCTATCCCTATATTCTGTACCCTGAGGGGGGCTAAGTGCATCAGTGTTATTATTTGATATAGGTATTTCACAGGATATACTTATTTTGTGATTTTCTCTGTGATTTTCAGTCACCGTATACCTCCTGAATACTCTGTTTGTGCAATCACACTGCACAGGGGGTTCTTGGTTAGGTATTATACTGCTGATATTGTACTGTGTTGCCCATGGTTCAAGCTTTCATATTATGTCAGCTACAAGGGGTGACGGTTCTGTGGCTGATCCCGCAAAACGCGGTGGTGATGCCGCAGACACATTATAGGAAAACATAACAGCGGAGCGTTCAGTTTCTGGGGGCTCCCTACCCCCCAGCAGGTCTGTAGCAATGGGGGCACATCACGACCCGCCTCGGGCTACTTTCTCTACTTTACTGAATATGCGGGTAACTAGACTTACGCCCCTATGGAACCTCACGTGCCTGTTCAGCCACATATTGTCCCTGTGGTTAATCCGCCGTGGGCAGATCTCCTGTCCACTCAGTTACAACAATTGAATCACTCATTGAACAAACAGAAACCTAACCCTCACCCGCCTAAGACCGAGGGGTCCTCTAAGCGGGCCATTACTTCCTCACAATCCACTCATGTTTCAGACACTTCGTCTGATGAGTATGGCGTGTATACTGACCCCTCAGACACTGATCCAGATGCATCTGATGGGGAATCTGTTTCACAGGTGGATGTTCCTGACCTATTAGAGCAGAGATTTTCAACCTTTTACAACTCGCAGCACACAAGATATAAATATTGCCAAGGCACATTCCAATATAATGGTGAAGCATGGGGCAGTTGTGGGTCCTAGGATGTCATGTCGCATCTTCGCCACATCTGAGAAAGCAAGAAGAGCCCAACACTGCCCGGGCCCAAAAATCAAACTGGCTCTGCAACCACTAAACCCACCAGTATTGATCGTTCCTGGACCTCAGTAGCGGCAAAACACTGATGGATCTTGCTGTTCTTCTATGGCAGCACACCTGGAGACTGCTCAGGGCACACTAGTGTGCCATGACACAGTGGTTGAAAAACAGTGTATTAGAGACTATCAGACGGATTCTTCAAATTGATGATGACCCATAACCTGTTGTTGCCTCTAAAAAACCTGATAGATTCAAACGTCAGAAGGTTACTAAATTAATTTTGCCTCATACTGACCACTTAGTTGATATACGTCAGGAATCCTGGGAAAATCCAGGAAAGAAGTTCATACCTCACAAGAAGATGCTGGCTCGCTATCCCCTCACTGCAGAGTTAAGTAAAAATTGGGAAACGCCGCCACCAGTGGACTCGCAAGTCGCGTGGCTGGTGGTGTCCTCTGCTCTGCCTGTAACTACCGTCACCTCTCTGAAGGAAGTGACGGATAAGCATGTGGAGGGTTGCTTAAAGTCTATTTATACCCTTGCGGGAGCTGTGCATCGACCCACTATTGTGGCTACTTGGGCTGCAGAAGCTTTTGAAGCGTGGGCTCAGGAGGTGGAAGCAGAACTGCCGTCCAATTTTTCTGATAATGCTAGACGTATACTGTCGTATCGTATCATATCTTTCGTATATTGTCACAGCCTCTCATTACATTAAGGAGGCAGCTTCTGATGCCGGTGTTCTGGCGGCCAAGGCCTCTACTACGTACATTCTGGCTCGCCGGATTCTCTGGCTACGGTCCTGGTATGTGGATCTGGACTCTAAGAAAACCCTGGAGGTGCTCCCTTTTAAGGGGAACATCCTTTTTGGTGAGGATCTCAATAAGATTGTTGCTGACTTAGCTTCAGCTAAGACGGCATGTCTACCTAATACTGCTACTTCGGTTCCAAAGGTTAAGAGTACTTCCTTTCGTTCCTTTCGACCTCCAGGTAAAGCAAAGGGTCAGGCGTACCCGAAACAAGCTCGTTCTTCCAAAACCACTAAGCCCAAACCTAAACGTGCCTAGGCTGCCCGTCAGCCTGCTTCCAAATCAGGCAAGCCTACTGCATGATGGTGTGGGCCTCCCACTGGGATATCCCAGGGTGGGAGGCCGACTTCTACGGTTCGCCCGGGTATGGTTGAAGACCACTTTCGATGCCTGGGTAAGGGAAGTCGTCACTCATGGATACGCCATATCCTTCAAGAATCGTCCCCCTCATCAATTTTGCCTGACAAACATCCCTTCAGATCAGGTGAAGGCAAAAACTCTTCATTTGGTGGTACAGTGCCTCCTGGACACATCAGTGGTAGTGCCGGGGCCTCTGGCTCAGAAAGGTAAGGGGTACTATTCACCGCTGTTCCTAGTTCCGAAATCGAATGGTTCCTCCCGGCCCTTTCTCAACCTCAAGTCCTTGAACAAATTTGTGAGGGTCTCCAAGTTTCGTATGGAAACTCTTTGCTCTATTGTTTGGAGCCCGGGGACTATATGGTCTACCTGGACATACCGGATGCTTATCTCCATAATCCTGTTGCTATGTCGCACCAGCAATGCCTGCGGTTTGCTATTGGCAACCTCCATTATCAATTTCGGGCCTTACCTTTTGGATTGACCACGGCTCCGTGAGTATTCACAAAGGTCATGGCGGTGATGACGGCCCTGCTCCGCCGTCAGGGTGTCAGGATCCTACTGTATGTGGAAGACTTGCCGATACTGGAGAATTCTCCAGAAGTTCTCCTCCGTCATCTGGATCTGACGGTCCAGTTTCTGCAAGCCAACGGGCTCCTCATCTTCCCTGCTCAGAGCATGGTGCACCTGGGGGCATTGTTGGAAACTCACAACCAGTGGTTCTTCTTGTTGCAGGAGAAGGTCCTGAACCTTCAGGACAGGATAAGATGCTTCCTCTCTCGTCCGCGATTGTCTATACACTCGGCGATGCAAGTACTAGGCCTCATGGTGTTGGCTTTCGACATGGTAGAGTATGCTCAATTTCATTCCCGCCTCTGTAGAAGCTCATTCTTGCCAAGTTGGACGGCCTGCCTCACCGGATAAGGTCTCACATGATCTCCTTGTCTCTGGAGGTTCGTCTGTCGCTGAGCTGGTGGCTACAGGATCATTGATTGAGCATGGGTCATCCCTTCTTGATCTCTGACTGGGTCCTCCTGACAACAGATGCCAGTCTAAGGGGTAGGGGCACAATGTTGGAGCAACACTCTCTTCAGGGTCTGTGGACCAAGGAGGAGTCTCTCCTCCCAATAAACATTCTGGAATTGCGGTGTTCAATGCTCTGTACCTGGCCCAGCATCTCATACAGAACAGACCTGTTCAAGTACAGTCGGACAATGCCACCATGGTGGCGTACATAAATCATCAAGGTGGCACTCGAAGCCACATGGCAATGATGGAAGTGTCAAGAATTCTTCAGTGGGTGGAACGTCATCTGCCAGCAATATTGGCAGGGTTCATTCCAGGGGTCCTCAACTGGGAAGCGGACTTCCTCAGTCATCAGGACATATACGTCGAAGAGTGGAGCCTCCATCCAGAAGTATTTCAACTCCTAGTGGACAAGTGGTGCCTACCAGAAATAAACCTGATGGCGTCTCGGCACAATCACAAGGTTCTGGTCTTCAGAGACAAGAGATCCTCAAACAGCGTTCATGGATGCACTGGCAATTCCATGGAAATTTCGGCTGCCGTATATGTTCCCTCCGGTGTAACTTCTGCCCAGGATGATAAGGAAGTTCAAGCAAGAAGGAGTAGTACTACTTCTGATTGCTCCATTGTGGCCCAGACGGCATTGGTTCTCAGACCTGCAGGGTCTCTCATTAGAGCATCCTCTTCTGCTTCCCAAACGCCCAGACCTCCTTGTTCAGGGCCCTTGTGTATACCAGGACTTGGCCCCGCTGGCTTTGACGATGTGGCTCTTGAAGCTTCAGTTCTGAGGGCCAAAGGATTTTCTGAGGCGGTCATTCAAACTATGTTGAAGGCCCGTAAGCCGGCTTCGGCTCGGATTTATCATAGGGTCTGGAATTCTTACTTTGCTTGGTGCGCATCTAACAATCATGATGCTTGCAAGTTTAGTACGGCCAAACTTTTGGCTTTATTGCAACAGGGCCTGGACTTAGGCCTTCATCAGGCCTACATCAAGGTTCATATTTCGGTCTTGTTGGTATTGTTTCAGAGAAAAATTGCGACTCTGCCTGATGTTCATACATTCACTCAGGGTGTTTCATGGATTCAACCTCCCTATGTCCCACCCGTGGCTCCTTGGGATTTGTCGTTGGTTCTGGAGGCTTGCAAGAGTCTCCGTTTGAACCTCTTGAGTCTATGGACCTTAAGTGGCTCTCTCTTAAGGTCTTGTTTCTGCTGGCTATTGCCTCTGCTAGACGGTTTTCAGACTTGGGTGCCTTATCCTGTCTGTCACCTTTTCTGATTTTTCACAGTGACCAGGCGGTTCTTCAGATATGCCCTGGTTATCTACCTAAGGTAGTGTCTTCTTTCTACCTTAACCAAGAGATTGTGTTTCCGGCCTTTATTTCTTCTGAATTGTCCTCTAGAGCGGTCTTTGGATGTGGTACGGGCTCTCCGTATTTATGTGAAGAGGACAGCCTCCATTAGGAAGTCTGATTCTCTTTTCGTACTTTTTGGTTTTCATAAACGTGGCTGGCCTGCGAATAAGCAGACCCTGGACAGATGGATGAGAATGGTGATTGCACATGCGTATGCACAGGCTGGTCTTTCAGCTCCTGCTACCATCCAAGCCCATTCTACTCAGTCTGTTGGACCTTCTTAGGTGGCCCGCAATGGTGCGACCCTTGAACAATTGTGCAAGGCGGCTACGTGGTCCTTGGTGAACACGTTCATAAGATTCTATGCCTTCGATACTTCTGCCTCCCAGGATGCTTCCTTTGGACGCCGTGTTCTTGTGCCCACTACAGTGCGTCCCCTCCCATGAGGAACTGCTTTAGGACATCCCCAATGTTATCCCTGTGGAACCCAGTGTACCCCGCTGCAGAAAAGGAGATATATGGTAAGAACCTACCTTTGTTAAATCTCTTTCTGCGAGGTACACTTGGTTCCACAGGGCACCCACCCTGACGCACTTAGCTTCTTTGGGTTTGTATGGCGTTAGCTGCTGATACCTTCTCCTGTCCTGAGAATGTGGTGTATGTGGCTACATACGGTTGTCGTCTCTTTTACCTGCTACTGGATTGGACTGGTTAACAACACTGAGCTCCAGTGCATGGAGGCGGGGTGTCACGATCCTGACTGTAGTTCTCGTATTTGGTGACTTACCTCTGCCATCTGTCCTGGATCCTGTGCCATTTTGCTCACTGAGATAAACAGCTCGTCAGCACCATGAGTTTCCTGAGTCCCGAGTTCTCTGCCTGGAAGGTAATAGTTAACAAGCTCAACCTGTGATTAATCTTCGGTGTGAGTCTGAATTCAGCAATCTGAAGTTTAGGCCTAAAAACCAGCATCCTCTGTTTGTTTGCAGAAGTTCAGGCTTCAGTGTTCTCTCTGCCTGCTAGGCCTCGCTCCACTTCACAGCCTAGTCTAGAGTACTCACATGCCAGTGACTGTTCACCTGACCCAGAGCTGTCCAATCCTGTGCCAGCCTGAGATTCTCTAAATCACCTGACACTGCTCACCAATCACCAATGACCAGGAAGTATAAGTCTGAAGGCTGGAGTTGGAAACGCTGCCAGTTCCTCGTGTCACACACAGCTCTGTGTGAGCTTTGAAGCTGAGCTCCCTAAAGGTAACCCTTGTACTTTAGTTCCTGTCAAAACTCTGTTCCTTTGTTACCCAGTTTGGATTACATTTGTGTTGCCACTGATATCCAGTATTTCCACGAGTCTCAATTTAAAGGCACAGTTGCAGTGTTTCATCTTAAAGGCACAGTACAGTATTCCACAGTCTCAACCTAAAGGCACCTTTGCAGTGTTTCATCTTAAAGGCACAGTACAGTATTCCACAGTCCCAAGTTAAAGGCACAGTTGCAGTGTTTCATCTTAAAGGCACAGTACGGTATTCCACAGTCTCAACTTAAAGGTACAGTTGCAGTCGCAGTATTCCAGTCTCAACTGAAAACCACAGCTGCAGTATTCTACCATCACAGCCACAGGGTTCTTCAGCCTCATAATAGAGTTATAGCCACAGTCATTGTTCTACTTTCAGTTGCGTTTCCAGTTATATCTGGTACCACACCCGCATTACAGTTGTATCCCAGTCTCACCAGTAACCAGTCCGTCTTCCTATCTTGCCAGTAACCTTGAGTACATAAGCACCTACTCCTGTTACATTATATCCAGTACAGTCTCACCTATACATTCATCATCCTGATATCAATGTCCCTGGTGATCCAGTGGTAAGGATACGGCTTCCTCTGCTGAGGCCCGGATTCGATCCCCGGTCACGGATTGCTCCTTCTTCTTTTTACTGATTCCTACAGACCAGCCTAATATTCACATAGTCCTCCAGTTGCCCGCACAGACTTCACTAACACTGGGTTCACAAAACCTCAGTCATGACAGTAGGAACTGGCCACATGGACCCGGCCGAAAGTGTTTGTCTGACACAGGACCTCCTAAGCAATATTGCAGGACGCTTGGAGGGTTTGGAGTTGACTCAGCATCAACTGGCACAGTGTCTACAGCGGAATTCGTTCTCCAGAGATTCTCTGACCTTCTGCACTAAGACTCCTGACCAACTGCAGATTTTCTACCAGATGTTATTACAGATACAAGAACTTTTGTCTAGTATTCTTTCTGTGATGCCTGATCTCTTCAGGAATACTACCAACATTGTTGATCCTGTGTTGTCCCATCCAGTTAAAAGAGTCTTTTCCTCTGTGCAAGGGAAAGTTTTTCATCAGAACTATCCACGGCCCAAGCTCTCTGAAGCTGAACGTCAGCGGCGTAGGGAGCTACACCTCTGTCTTTACTGTGGAAATTCCGGTCATTTTGTTAAAGACTGCATTCTTCGCAAGCCAGGGAATGGTGACAACTCTCAGAATCATAGTGCTCATGTCTAAAAGTCATCCACAGTAGCCGATCCTGCTACTATCTATCAAGAAAGCTACTCTGAAAGAGACTCAAATTTATGACTGGAGTCCGGTAATTAAAAGACCTTATCCCAAGTTGGGTGTCCAGAGAAGAATGTTCAAGCCATTTAGAGTCACAGAGGAGTCCGTGTCTACAGCCCAAGGAGGGGCGTCCGTGTCTACAGCCCAAGGAGGGGCATCCGTGTCTACAGCCCAAGGAAGGGTGTCCGTGTCTTCAGCCCAAGGAGGGGCGTCCGTGTCTTCAGCCCAAGGAGGGGCGTCCGTGTCTCCAGCCCCAGGAGGGGGTTCTTCAGAGTGTCCAGCCTCAGGAGGGGGTTCTTCAGAGTGTCCAGCCCCAGGAGGGGGTTCTTCAGCGTGTCCAGCCCCAGGAGGGGGTTCTTCAGAGTGTCCAGCCCCAGGAGGGGGTACTTCAGAGTGTCCAGCCCCAGGAGGGGGTTCTTCAGAGTGTCCAGCCCCAGGAGGGGGTTCTTCAGAGTGTCCAGCCCCAGGAGGGGGTACTTCAGAGTTTCCAGCCCCAGTGAGGGGTTCAGACCGTGCTGCCCCAGGAGGGGGTTCAGAGCGTGCAGCCCCAGGAGGGGGTTCGGAGCGTGCAGCCCCAGGAGGGGGTTCAGAGCGTGCAGCCCCAGGAGGGGGTTCAGAGCGTGCAGCCCCAGGAGGGGGTTCAGAGCGTGCAGCCCCAGGAGGGGGTTCAGAGCGTGCAGCCCCAGGAGGGGGTTCAGAGCGTGTAGCCCCAGGAGGGGGTTCCAAGTGTGCAGCCCAGGGAGGGTTATCCAGTGTTTAGGCTCTAGTAGGGGCATATGAGTCTTCTACTCAGGAAGGAGTGTCTGATCTGTCAACCCCAGGAGGGGTGCTGGAGATAGCAACCCTGAGAGAGGTGTCTGATTCGTCAACCCCAGGAGGGGTCACCACAGTTTCAGCCTCAAGGGAAGTATCCAGAGTCAAGTTTCCAGATGGGAATCTTTGTGCTACAGATGTAGTTATGAACTCCTGTTTGCCGTTTTCTGAGAGCACCACCATGTTGGCATCCAGCATGGTTCAGGTCCAGGATGGACCATCTGAACACTTGGATTCTACTCACTCCAGCCGGAATCCATCTCCCCCGGTTCCAGCCGGTCCAGCAATACTCCAGGCCAAGCCTGGTCAGTCCGTCCCGGTTCCAGCCGGGCCAGCAATACTCCAGGCTCCACCTGGTCAGTCCGTCCCAATTCCAGCTGGTCCAGCAATGCTCCAGGCCCAGCCTGGTCATTCTTTCCCGGTTCCAGCCGGTCCAGCAATACTCCAGGACCAGCCTGGTCAGTCTCCTTTGGTTCCAGCCAATTCAAGTATCCTCGGATCCAATCCGGTCCTACTTGTCCAGCCCAAGATTTCTCCAGTTTTAGTCAGTTCAAGCTCATCTGGACTCAAACCGATTCCAAGTATTGGTCCGAGTAAAGAACTTTTGTCAGTTGGTCCCAGTAAAGGACTTCCACCATCTATTTCTAAAATTAGACTTCAGTCTGTCTCTGATTCTGTTTCCTTGTCTTCCAGCATTGAGTCCACAGCTTCTGTAGGGGAATCTAATACCTTTTCTCATCAATGTCAGAATAATTCTGCTGTAGTTGCCAAAGTCAAGGAAAATCCCAAGGCTACTCACTTAAAGTCTGAACGTGCTACAGAGCTGGATACCGATCTGAGTACAGTTTTCTCAGCTTTGTCCCTAAGCTTGTCTGAGCAACCTAATGTTCCATCTGCTGATTCGGATAAAGGACTTCAGACTAATATTGCTGAGAAGAATACTGATGTTGCTTCCTCAATCCTGTCACCAGATTCATTTGCCTCAGTTGCAGACGCGAGTGTCGCAGCTTCAGGGAAAATTACTAGCATCTCCATCCAGAATGAGATTTCAAGTGACTTCCCAGTCTCATTTGAGGATTCCAGCGAGGCAACTTCAGAAAGGATATTTTCTCATCGATGTAGAAAGAAGAAAAGAAACTCTCTTTTTCTGGGGGCACTCATTGAAAAATTAGTATATTTAAAATGTAACCTTTATTTGCTCAAGATTAAAATATTATGGCACACTACTAGACATAGACATTAACATATACATATAGGATAGACACTCAAAATAAGAAAAGAACAAAAATAAAGTAAGAGATAAAGCCACACTATAATTATTTGTATGGCTCAGTGTGTCAGGAATCGACTCACCAAGCTGACATCCGTCCGCCGTTGCGGACTCCGACCTGGCTCCCTGCGGTCACCTGTCGTCCGTGTCCCTGCCTCTGGACGCCATCACGGGCCTGGGAGCGCTCCTGAGACAGCAGGCGTGTAGCACGCCGCGTTCCCGCTAGGCCGCGGAATGGGCGCCGCCATGACAGTTCACAACAACCAGCATACAGCGGCCAATCCGGTGCTTGGCCGCACCCACTTTCCCTCACTCATCCAATGCCTGTGCACCAAGGGGTACATAAGAGACTGCAGGATCAGTCTGCAGGCATCCTGGACTTTGTGTCACTCCTGCGACCCATGTGAAAGGATCTGTTCCTGTTCCTTCCGTGTTCCTGGCTCTCTGCTTTAAGACTTGTACTCCTGGTTACTCTGCACAGCTCCGTGGAACTTCAAGGCCCAGCAATACCTGCAATCTTCAAACAGGCTTCACACTCATCACCACCTTGTGTGCTTCAGCCTTGCAGTTGAGACTGACTCCAGGTGTGTTCCATTCCTCCACCTGTGATACAGCTTGCTGCTGTCAGTGCTTCACCACCTGCACTGTGGATAGTCAGACTCCTGCCTCTGCTACCAGGTATTGCCATTCAACATCTCACTGCCAAGTTTCATGTTTAAAACCTGCACTGGTTTCCAAACCAGAATCATCTCCACAAGCACCTGTTCTTCTGTTTATCATATTACCGGTTATTATTTCTCCAGTCATCTGTCATCCTGTTGCCATAGACTTTCAGCTATTACGCTGTGTGATTGACATTTCCATTTGTTATTATTATTTCTGCTGCCATTCTGTTTATATCATCTGCTAATAAATATCATTGCGCTCATGCGCAGGAACGTTATCCAGCCTCCTCGTTTTCTCCCAGGTACCTCCACTGACCCACTAGCGCCCCCTCCGGGGACACAGCCAAAACACAATCTGACAGTAAGTCCAGGATCGATGGACTCGGATGGTGGACGGAGTGTGGGGTCAGAGGCCTTGCAAAATCTGGTCTCCCGTCTGGATGGTCAAGAGGCTGCGCAGCAGCAGATGTTTCAATTCCTGCAAGGGATGTCCTCCCGGATTGATACACTACAGCAATCCCTGCCTAGTGTACTCACTCCTACTGTTCCTGTTACTCCAGCACCTGCCAGTGCTGCGAGTTCCTCTATGCCGGCTGCATCAGCTCCAGTGTCACGTCTGCACCTGCCCGTGCCAAGCAAGTATGATGGCAGTCCAAAGTTATGTCGCGGGTTTCTCAACCAATGTGAAATCCAGTTTGAGTTGTTGCCACATAATTTCCCCACGCCAAGATCCAAGGTTGCCTACATCATCTCCTTACTTTCTGGATCTGCTCTGAGCTGGGTGTCTCCTCTGTGGGAACGTGCTGACCCTCTGATTAACAACTACACAGACTTCGTGTCAACCTTCAGACGGATCTTTGACGAGCCGGGTCGTGCAACATCAGCTTCCGCTGACCTGATTCAACTTCGTCAAGGTACCCGTAGCATGGGACAATATGTCATTCAGTTCCAGACGTTGGCCGCAGAGATTCAGTGGAATAATCAGGCCCTGGTAGCAGCTTTCTGGCATGGACTTTCTGACCGGATCAAAGATGAACTGGCGACCCGCGACCTTCCTGTACAATTGTCTGAATTGATTTCCTTGTGCATTAAGTTGGACTCTCGCATCCGCGAACGCAATAATGAACGCGCTCGGAGTGAGCCACGCAGATCAAGGATGATACCCTCGGTACAGTTCCAGTCTCCTTCTTCTGACGAGCCTATGCAGGTAAATAGGTCCCGCCTAACTCCTGAAGAGCGGACAAGAAGAATGCGTGAGAGACTCTGTCTGTACTGTGCGGCTGCGGGCCATCAGATTAACTCCTGCACAGTGCGTTCGGGAAACGCCAGATCCTGACTTGTAAAGGAGGAGTCAAGTTGGGATCTTTTAGTCAAGCTCCTTCTAAACAAGACCTTATCCTTCCTGTGACGTTAGAGACTTCAGTTGGGCTCCAGTCCGCATCAGCATTAGTGGACTGTGGAGCTGCAGGTAACTTCATCACCCAAGCTGCGGTAAATAAATTTTGCTTATCTATATGTGAACTTTCCTGTCCAGTTTATATTACCGCTGTGGATGGTAGTCGAATCTCCAAGGGGAATATTTCTCATCAAACTGCCCCAGTGGTTCTGGGAGTTGGATTCCTACACTCTGAACTGATTAAGTTCTTAGTCATCCCTCAAGCCACCCAGGAGATCGTCTTGGGCATGCCCTGGCTCCAGCTACATAATCCACAGTTTGACTGGTCAACGTTGCAGCTTACCTCATGGGGTTCACATTGCCATCAGTCCTGTTTAGCCCAAGTGTGTCCCATAAAGTCTACCGAAGTTAAGACACAGTCAAGTCTCCCAGCAGTTTATCAAGATTTCTCAGATGTCTTCAGTGAGAAGGCCGCTGATGTCCTACCGCCCCATAGGGAATGGGATTGTCCCATCGATCTCCTTCCTGGCAAGAAGCCACCTAGGGGGCGCACCTACCCGTTGTCTGTTCCTGAAACCGAGGCGATGAGTGAATATATCAGGGAGAATCTACAAAAGGGATTCATCCGCCCTTCATCATCACCCGCTGGTGCAGGTTTCTTCTTTGTTAAAAAGAAGGATGGAGGACTGCGTCCATGCATTGACTACCGGGGTCTCAATGACATTACCATTAAAAATAGTTATCCATTACCACTCATTACCGAATTATTTGACAGAGTTAAAGGAGCCCGCATCTTCACCAAGTTAGATCTCCGCGGTGCCTACAATCTCATCAGAATCCGGAGTGGTGACGAGTGGAAGACAGCTTTTAACACTCGAGATGGCCATTACGAATACCTGGTAATGCCATTTGGGTTGAGTAATGCTCCAGCAGTGTTCCAACACTTTGTGAACGAAATCTTTCGTGATGTCCTGTATAAGTACCTTGTTGTTTACTTGGATGATATCCTCATCTTCTCCCAAGACCTGCCATCTCATCGTCTACAAGTCCGTGAAGTCCTCCGACGTCTTCGTGAGAACCGGCTCTACGGTAAACTTTCTAAATGCACCTTTGAAGTTCCCTCTATACCCTTCCTGGGTTATATAATTTCCGGATCGGATCTTCAGATGGACCCGACAAAATTGGAAGCTATTGCCAATTGGTCCATTCCAAATTCTCTCAAGTCTATCCAGCGGTTCCTGGGTTTTGCCAACTACTATAGGAAATTTATTCGGGGATTCTCCACTCTCATCGCTCCTATTACCAACCTGACTCGGAAAGGGGCAAACCATTCCAACTGGTCAGAAGAAGCCTTAGCAGCCTTCCAGAAGATCAAACTGGCCTTTATGTCTGCTCCAGTTCTGTCTCAGCCAGATGTAAACAGACCGTTCGAGTTGGAGGTGGACGCCTCTACAGTTGGGGTTGGAGCTGTTCTCTCCCAGAAGGGAACCGATGGGAAAGTCCACCCTTGTGGATTTTATTCTCGCAAATTCCTTCCTGCAGAAGCTAACTACTCCGTTGGAGATCAAGAACTATTGGCGATTAAGCTGGCTCTCGAGGAATGGAGATACCTCCTAGAAGGGGCCAAACATCCGTTCAACATCTACACGGATCATAAAAACCTGCTATACTTAAAGGCAGCTCAGTGCCTTAATCCTCGCCAGTCCAGGTGGGCTATGTTTTTCTCACGTTTTAATTTTAAGCTTCATTTCCGCCCAGGTTCGCAGAATGTTAAAGCTGACGCTTTATCCCGATCTATGGAATCCGAAGAGGAAACGCCTGACTCAGTGCCTCATTCCATCCTGAGTCCAGTGGTGTTCGCTGCATCTCAAGTCTCCCCAGCTCCTCCTCCTGGTAAGACTTTTGTTTCCCCAGAACTCCGTCCCAAGTTGCTATCTTGGGCTCATCAATCCAAGTTCACCGGTCATCCTGGTGTCCTGAAGACCTTCAAGTTTCTCTCCGAGACGTACTGGTGGCCTAAGATGAAGGCTGACATTAAGGATTTCGTGGCATCCTGTCCTAAGTGTGTGCAGCATAAGACTCCTCGTCAGTCTCCAGCAGGTCAGTTACAACCATTGTCTGTTCCTAGTCGTCCCTGGTCACACCTGTCCATGGATTTTATCACCGACCTTCCTCCTTCTCAAGGATACAATACCATCTGTGTTGTAGTGGACAGATTCACCAAGATGGCTCATTTTGTTCCTCTCCAGGGTCTCCCTTCTGCCCCGAAACTTGCCCAAATCTTCCTACGGGAGATTTTCCGCTTACATGGTCTACCCTCGGAAATAATATCTGACCGGGGGGTACAGTTTGTAGCGAGGTTTTGGAGGGCCCTCTGTTCTGCCATGCAAGTCAAGCTGAAGTTTTCGTCATCGTACCATCCTCAGACGAATGGGCAGACAGAGAGGGTTAATCAAGAACTTGAGACGTTTTTAAGATTGTATGTTTCATCTTCCCAGGATGACTGGTTCGATCTGCTCCCATGGGCCGAGTTTGCCCACAACTTCCGCTATCATACTGCTACTGAAACAACACCATTCTTCGCAGTATATGGGCAACATCCCCGTGTTCCAGACTTCCAAGAACTCCCTCATATGGATGTTCCTGCTGCCACTACTGCTCTGACTCAGTTCTCATTAATTTGGAGAAAGATTCACGTGTCTCTCAAAAAGGCCTCCAGCCGGTACAAGTACTTTGCCGACCGCAAGAGACGTGCGGTTCCTAAACTGAAACCTGGGGACAAGGTTTGGCTGTCAACCCGTAACCTCCGTCTTAGGGTTCCGTCCATGAAGTTTGCACCCCGTTTCATTGGTCCTTTCCCTGTCGAGAGAGTCATCAACCCTGTGGCCTATAAACTGAAGTTACCACCTTCTCTTCGAATACCTAACGCTTTTCATGTTTCTCTCCTCAGACCTCTAGTCCTGAACCGTTTTCAGAGTGCCCTTCCAGTTGGCCCCAAAATTCGAACTCAGCGGGGCGTGGAATTCGAGATTGGCAAAATTCTGGACTCTCGTTGCCGGTATGGACATCTCCAGTACTTGGTCGATTGGTCCGGTTATGGCCCAGAGGAAAGAAGTTGGGTAAATTCATCGGATGTCCATGCTCCAAGGTTGGTCCGTGTCTTCCACAGCACTCATCCATCCAAGCCACGTGGGTGTTCGGTGTCCACCCTTAAAGGGGGGGGTACTGTCAGGAATCGACTCACCAAGCTGACATCCGTCCGCCGTTGCGGACTCCGACCTGGCTCCCTGCGGTCACCTGTCGTCCGTGTCCCTGCCTCTGGACGCCATCACGGGCCTGGGAGCGCTCCTGAGACAGCAGGCGTGTAGCACGCCGCGTTCCCGCTAGGCCGCGGCATGGGCGCCGCCATGACAGTTCACAACAACCAGCATACAGCGGCCAATCCGGTGCTTGGCCGCACCCACTTTCCCTCACTCATCCAATGCCTGTGCACCAAGGGGTACATAAGAGACTGCAGGATCAGTCTGCAGGCATCCTGGACTTTGTGTCACTCCTGCGACCCATGTGAAAGGATCTGTTCCTGTTCCTTCCGTGTTCCTGGCTCTCTGCTTTAAGACTTGTACTCCTGGTTACTCTGCACAGCTCCGTGGAACTTCAAGGCCCAGCAATACCTGCAATCTTCAAACAGGCTTCACACTCATCACCACCTTGTGTGCTTCAGCCTTGCAGTTGAGACTGACTCCAGGTGTGTTCCATTCCTCCACCTGTGATACAGCTTGCTGCTGTCAGTGCTTCACCACCTGCACTGTGGATAGTCAGACTCCTGCCTCTGCTACCAGGTATTGCCATTCAACATCTCACTGCCAAGTTTCATGTTTAAAACCTGCACTGGTTTCCAAACCAGAATCATCTCCACAAGCACCTGTTCTTCTGTTTATCATATTACCGGTTATTATTTCTCCAGTCATCTGTCATCCTGTTGCCATAGACTTTCAGCTATTACGCTGTGTGATTGACATTTCCATTTGTTATTATTATTTCTGCTGCCATTCTGTTTATATCATCTGCTAATAAATATCATTGCGCTCATGCGCAGGAACGTTATCCAGCCTCCTCGTTTTCTCCCAGGTACCTCCACTGACCCACTAGCGCCCCCTCCGGGGACACAGCCAAAACACAATCTGACACAGTGTCACTAACGGAGATAGGCGTTGTAATATATTGCCTAATAATATCACCACTAGCCCTGATAGTTTTAATTAGACAGCTTTAAGAGAGGTAAGTGAATCTCAATCAGTTTCATTGTTTAGAGATACTCTCCCAATTTTAATTGGTATAGCTAGTAGGGCAATTGATTGTACAGGTGTGGGTTTCTGTTTATACCTCAACACTCCTCCTTACTGATTTTGTGACATACGTTCCCATTGAAGAGGTCTTAGCGAAATATTTAGGTATAAGTGTTCAGATATATTTGGTAAAATCCAAGATACAAACATATAAATATGTATGGTATTAATTGATCTAAGTAAAATACTAACCCAGTGCAGTGAAATGAAAGAAATATAAGGTTGTTAAATAATCAATTCCCTATAGAAAAGAAAATACAGTGATCTCAGGCACCCTATTCATTGATTGTTCACTTTTATAATAGCCAGCTCTTCAGGGTCAAGCAGAATAAAGTCTTAAACAATTATTGTATCACAAGCTGCTAGTTTATTGATATTATTGAGGCCCCAAATGTAGCCAGGTCTGTCAGATCTTTGAATAACAATGTATCAATAAATATCTTCACAGAATAGAGTAGTATCTACAGAATAGAATAGTATCCACAGCTACTAGCATGTAACTCTTTGGGGTTAGGAACATGTGATGGTCTCTCTAATAAATAATATAGTAGGTATTAATTTCATCCCTGAGTTAATAAGATAGAAGGGGCTGGCAATCAATAAAATTAAATGAAATAAAAGAAAAAAGAAAAGGAAAAAAGACAAAAGGCACACCTATCATTGGTGCAGCGGGGTGGCATCTGTTTGCTGTGTGTCAAACATTATACAGCAAATGAGCGTGTCCCGTCTGCATCTAAGGGTTAGAAAAAGCACAGTTGCTTCTGCTTTTGTCACGATTAACCCGGGTACCCTGTTGAGTCTCTAATGGATCAGCGCAGGGAGTCCTCTAGATTTATCATAGGCAATGAGAGAGCATGATAAAGAAATTAGAAAGTATATATAATAGTCACAGTAAAAGATAAGATAATTATAGAGCACCGATTCCCTTATGTTTGTATGCTACTTCTCTGCATATGTATGACATTGATGCAAAGTGAGCGCTACAACAACAGCGCTTATGGTGCATAGAATTAGGTAGATAGATGGCAGTGCCGGATCCCTAATGATAGCAGTGATCCTGATGCCGTCCGGTATTGCAGGATCCACTGCTCTACACGCGGACCAGCTACCTGTCATCCGAAATAGGAGATACCTGAGAGTGGGGATTTTTGTCAGCGTGCACGGTTTGCAGATACACTGCACTGGGTATGCGGCGTCCCGTTCGGCCGTCTGAAAGGACGCCCGCCTCAGACAGCTGTTTCGCTATACTTGCTTCCTCAGTGAGACACCCTGTAACCGGATGCAGGTGTCTTCTAAAAGGCAGTCCTCCAATCGCAGACCGGACCGTCTAATTATGCTAATGCTGATTTCTGTCTTAATGTGACCTGGTGCTTGGTGCCTATCCAGGTGTAGGTATTTTAGAAAACGTCTATGAGTTCCCAGTGTTCAATACATCCTTATGTAGACGTTTATGATATGAGTGTATAATTGATTAAAAATAGTAGTAAAAAGCCTCAGATAATTTGATAAAGATATATTTGAATAACTAAATAAATATTGGTAATCAATTAATTAATAAATACATACATATGTAAACACTTCACCACAAATTAATGACCAATAAGAGATTATTACAAAAATTTAGCAAAAATATGTATATATATGAAAATTGGACAAAATTGTGTGAGTATTAGTAAGAATATTTATACATGTACATAGTTGAAAAAGATTGAATTTGAAACAAATGATGCTAGGGAATGAATTAATATAAAGCTATTATAAAACTATACAGAGATCAAGTAATTAATTGGTACATGGGTGGGTTTGTTTTGTCTCTTATCCCATGTATAATTGAGGGGATATTAGTCATACATGTGTATAAGTATTCCCCCATATATACCAGGACAGAAAAATAGAAAAATGGAAAAGATGGAAAGAATCCCCATCATACACGACAAAAGAGTATTGAATATTGGTGGTCATTCCGAGTTGTTCGCTCTGTAAATTTCTTCGCATCGCAGCGATTTTCTGCTTAGTGCGCATGCGCAATATCCGCACTGCGACTGCGCCAAGTAAATTTGCTAAGAAGTTAGGTATTTTACTCACGGCATTACGAGGTATTTTCTTCGTTCTGGTGATCGGAGTGTGATTGACAGGAAGTGGGTGTTTCTGGGCGGAAACAGGCCGTTTTATGGGTGTGTACGGAAAAACGCTACCGTTTCTGGGAAAAACGCGGGAGTGGCTGGAGAAACGGAGGAGTGTCTGGACGAACGCTGGGTGTGTTTGTGACGTCAAACCAGGAACGACAAGCACTGAACTGATCGCAGATGCCGAGTAAGTCTGGAGCTACTCAGAAACTGCTAAGAGGTGTGTAATCGCAATTTTGAGAGTCTTTCGTTCGCAATTTTACTATGCTAAGATTCACTCCCAGTAGGCGGCGGCTTAGCTTGTGCAAAGCTGCTAAAAGCAGCTTGCGAGCGAACAACTCGGAATGAGGGCCATTGTTGATATACATATACACATATATGCACATACATACAAATATATATATATATATATATATATATATATACACATATCCATATACATGTATACACTCATACATGTAAAAAGATAATATGACATATAGACATATATAACTGAAATGTATAGAATTTATTGTCTTACAAAGTATATTTGGATGAAGGAGATAGCATCCCACAAAGGTTGCGTGTCCTAGATAGTGGAGATATTCGGGGAGATGTACAGCAAAAGAGTCTGGTGTATAGGCTGGTGGCAAATTGTACATAATATGTAGTATATAGTGAACATCTCATTAATCTTAGAATAATTCATAATTAAGTGCTTAGAAATAGGTGATGATATGTTAGACATAGAGAAGAAAGAGTAATATCTAAAATTATAAAATAGAATAGAAAAAGAGAGACAAGGAGAGGAAGATGTGTACGAAATGATATATAAATTGAATTATTAATGTTAGAGAGTCAATTTAGAATAAAGAAAAAGGAATATCCCAAATATTCCAAGGAGTTTATGTGAGGCTGGTGATCAAAGTATAAACGGAGGGTAGTGTTAGTATGGTGTTGAGTGAAAATAGGAAGTAAGAAAAGAAAGTACGGGGGTCAAATTAGGTTTATGCGAAGTTAGTGATCAAATAAATGTCAATGTAAAGTTAGAAAATTGTACAAGTACAAGAATAATAGTAATAATAATAATAATAATAATAATAATAATAATAATAATAATAATAAGAGTACTATAAATAGATGAAAGAAATAAATAAAGTAAAAAAGTGAACAGATGATACTGGTAATCATTGAATTCATATATAAACACTGTATTAACACCTGTAGCTATGGTGCTTGTGTATGAAAGAAACAGGTAGAAAATAAGACGTGAGAGATTATCAGATTTTAGATACACAAATATTGATAATACTGTTAGTAATATTTATGAGCCATGAATGAAACAATTGGTGAGAGAAAAGAAAGTGTGTCTATAAGAAGACGTTATAATTTATCATTTCATTTAGACCATAAGGACTGACTGTGTTTAGTCTATAGGTCCACTTGCTTTCTTTCCGAAGTAATTCCTTACTCAGATCTCCACCTCGTGACCCGAGTCTTACACGTTCCAGGCCAAAGGCCCGTAGTTCTTGTACTTGTCCGTCATGGAATTTAATGAAGTGTCTAGCCACTGATGTTAGTTTTTTGTGTTTCAGTAGGTCTGAGGCAGCATTCCTGATATTGCCTACATGTTCTAAAATTCTTTGTTTAAATATGCGTGTTGTCATGCCTACGTACTTCAGATTACAACTGCATTGTAAACAATATACCACTCCCACGGTGTCACAGTTGATAAATTGTTCGAACTTGATGTCTTTACCAAACCTGTCAATGATTTGACTCCTGTTTGTAATGTAACTGCAGGCTTTACATTTTCCACATGGATATGTGCCTTTTAAGGGAGTTTTTCGAGGTGGATTCCTGATAAAATGGCTAGTAACCAATTTATCCTTAAGGTTACTTGCCCTTCTCCAACTAAAGGAGGGTCTCTCACCCAGGACTTTCTGCAGGTCATCATCCATAAGTAGGATTTTCCAGTGTTTCTGAACCACTGTCTGTAGTTCTTTCCATTCCTGACAAAAATTTGTAACGTATCTTATAGCTGTGGATTCAATAGATTCAATCCCTCTTTTCTCATTTTGCGAGAAGACAAGAGTATCTCTCTCAATCTTTAGTGCATGATACTTGGCTGATTTTATGAGCTTGTTGCTATAACCTCTCTCCTGAAGTCTAGCTGTTAACTCCTTGCTCTTATCGAGATACGTTTGTTTAGTTGAGCAATTTCTCCTAAGTCTCAGAACCTCACCCTTAGGCAAGTTCTTGATTGTGGGAGGAAAATGAGCACTGCTCTTATGTAGAAGATTGTTAGTAGCTGTATTCTTCCGGAATAATTCAGTCAGAAGATATCCATCTGTGTTCACATAGAGGTGGAGATCTAAAAAGATTGCTTCTTGTCTGCTGATGGTGTGGGTTAGTCTCAGGTTGTGGTCATTTTCGTTCAGTTTTGTTATGAATCCCAATAGATCATTTACTGAACCTTGCCAGATCATGAGGATATCATCTATACACCTCAGCCACATTATTACGTGGCTGGTGTATATATCATTATTCTCATTGAATATGAACTCCGGTCCGCGATTGGAGGACTGCCTTTTAGAAGACACCTGCATCCGGTTACAGGGTGTCTCACTGAGGAAGCAAGTATAGCGAAACAGCTGTCTGAGGCGGGCGTCCTTTCAGACGGCCGAACGGGACGCCGCATACCCAGTGCAGTGTATCTGCAAACCGTGCACGCTGACAAAAATCCCCACTCTCAGGTATCTCCTATTTCAGATGACAGGTAGCTGGTCCGCGTGTAGAGCAGTGGATCCTGCAATACCGGACGGCATCAGGATCACTGCTATCATTAGGGATCCGGCACTGCCATCTATCTACCTAATTCTATGCACCATAAGCGCTGTTGTTGTAGCGCTCACTTTGCATCAATGTCATACATATGCAGAGAAGTAGCATACAAACATAAGGGAATCGATGCTCTATAATTATCTTATCTTTTATTGTGACTATTATATATACTTTCTAATTTCTTTATCATGCTCTCTCATTGCCTATGATAAATCTAGAGGACTCCCTGCGCTGATCCATTAGAGACTCAACAGGGTGCCCGGGTTAATCGTGACAAAAGCAGAAGCAACTGTGCTTTTTCTAACCCTTAGATGCAGACGGGACACGCTCATTTGCTGTATAATGTTTGACACACAGCAAACAGATGCCACCCCGCTGCACCAATGATAGGTGTGCCTTTTGTCTTTTTTCCTTTTCTTTTTTCTTTTATTTCATTTAATTTTATTGATTGCCAGCCCCTTCTATCTTATTAACTCAGGGATGAAATTAATACAGGTTGAGTATCCCTTATCCAAAATGCTTGGGACCAGAGGTATTTTGGATATGGGATTTTTCCGTATTTTGGAATAATTGCATACCATAATGAGATATCATGGTGATGGGACCTAAATCTAAGCACAGAATGCATTTATGTTTCATATAAACCTTAGACACACAGCCTGAAGGTAATTTTAACCAATATTTTTTAAAACTTTGTGCATTAAACAAAGTGTGTCTACATTCACACAATTCATTTATGTTTCATATACACCTTATACACACACAGCCTGAAGGTCATTTAATACAATATTTTTAATAACTTTGTGTATTAAACAAATTTGTGTACATTGAGCCATCAAAAAACAAAGGTTTCACTATCACACTCTCACTCAAAAAAGTCCGTATTTCGGAATATTCAGTATTTCGGAATATTTGGATATGGGATACTCAACCTGTACCTACTATATTATTTATTAGAGAGACCATCACATGTTCCTAACCCCAAAGAGTTACATGCTAGTAGCTGTGGATACTAGAGATGAGCGGGTTCGGTTCCTCGGAATCCGAACCCGCCCGAACTTCATGTTTTTTTACACGGGTCCGAGCGACTCGGATCTTCCCGCCTTGCTCGGTTAACCCGAGCGCGCCCGAACGTCATCATCCCGCTGTCGGATTCTCGCGAGGCTCGGATTCTATCGCGAGACTCGGATTCTATATAAGGAGCCGCGCGTCGCCGCCATTTTCACACGTGCATTGAGATTCATAGGGAGAGGACGTGGCTGGCGTCCTCTCCGTTTATAGAGAAGAGAGTGAGACAGTAGAGAGAGACACAGTAGTAATTTTGGGGAGCATTAGGAGGAGTACTAGTTACTTGCTGAAGTGATAGATAGTGTGACTGTATATTATCTGACTTGTGGGGGAGACACTGACAGTGGGGAGCAGTTAGAGTCTGAGAGCAGGACTCAGGAGTACATATAACGTACAGTGCACACTTTTGCTGCCAGAGTGCCACACTGCCATTGTGACCACACTGACCACCAGTATAATATATATTGTGATTGTCTGCTTAGGAGTACTACTTGCAAGTTGCTGATAGTGTGACCAGTGACCTGACCACCAGTCACCACCAGTTTAATATATATATATATATATATATATATATATAATTGTATATAATATATATATAATATTGTATACCACCTACCCGTGGTTTTTTTTTTTCTTTCTTCTTTATACATACTACTATAGTAGCTTACTGTAGCAGTCTGCGGTGCTGCTGAGCTGACTGTGTCCAGCAGGTCCGTCATCAGTCATTACATAATAAATATATATACCTGTCCGGCTGCAGTACTAGTGATATTATATATATATATATTGATTTCATCTCATTATCATCCAGTCTATATTAGCAGCAGACACAGTACGGTAGTCCACGGCTGTAGCTACCTCTGTGTCGGCAGTCGCTCGTCCATCCATAATTGTATACCACCTACCCGTGTTTTTTTTTTTTCTTTCTTCTTTATACATACTACTATAGTAGCTTACTGTAGCAGTCTGCGGTGCTGCTGAGCTGACAGTGTCCAGCAGGTCCGTCATCAGTCATTACATAATAAATATATATACCTGTCCGGCTGCAGTACTAGTGATATTATATATATATATATATATATTGATTTCATCTCATTATCATCCAGTCTATATTAGCAGCAGACACAGTACGGTAGTCCTCGTCTGTAGCTACCTCTGTGTCAGCAGTCGCTCGTCCATCCATAATTGTATACCACCTACCCGTGTTTTTTTTTTTTTCTTTCTTCTTTATACATACTACTATAGTAGCTTACTGTAGCAGTCTGCGGTGCTGCTGAGCTGACAGTGTCCAGCAGGTCCGTCATCAGTCATTACATAATAAATATATATACCTGTCCGGCTGCAGTACTAGTGATATTATATATATATATATTGATTTCATCTCATTATCATCCAGTCTATATTAGCAGCAGACACAGTACGGTAGTCCACGGCTGTAGCTACCTCTGTGTTGGCAGTCGCTCGTCCATCCATAATTGAATACCACCTACCCGTGGTTTTTTCTTTTCTTTCTTCTTTATACATACTACTATAGTAGCTTACTGTAGCAGTCTGCGGTGCTGCTGAGCTGACTGTGTCCAGCAGGTCCGTCATCAGTCATTACATAATAAATATATCTACCTGTCCGGCTGCAGTACTAGTGTGATATAATATATATTGATTTCATCTCATTATCATCCAGTCTATATTAGCAGCAGACACAGTACGGTAGTCCACGGCTGTAGCTACCTCTGTGTCGGCAGTCGCTCGTCCATCCATAATTGTATACCACCTACCCGTGTTTTTTTTTTTTCTTTCTTCTTTATACATACTACTATAGTAGCTTACTGTAGTAGTCTGCGGTGCTGCTGAGCTGACAGTGTCCAGCAGGTCCGTCATCAGTCATTACATAATAAACATATCTACCTGTCCGGCTGCAGTACTAGTGTGATATAATATATATTGATTTCATCTCATTATCATCCAGTCTATATTAGCAGCAGACACAGTACGGTAGTCCACGGCTGTAGCTACCTCTGTGTCGGCAGTCGCTCGTCCATCCATAATTGTATACCACCTACCCGTGGGTTTTTTTTTTCTTTCTTCTTTATACATTCTACTATAGTAGCTTACTGTAGCAGTCTGCGGTGCTGCTGAGCTGACAGTGTCCAGCAGGTCCGTCATCAGTCATTACATAATAAATATATATACCTGTCCGGCTGCAGTACTAGTGATATTATATATATATATATATATATATATATTGATTTCATCTCATTATCATCCAGTCTATATTAGCAGCAGACACAGTACGGTAGTCCACGGCTGTAGCTACCTCTGTGTCGGCAGTCGCTCGTCCATCCATAATTGTATACCACCTACCCGTGGTTTTTTTCTTTTCTTTCTTCTTTATACATACTACTATAGTAGCTTAATGTAGCAGTCTGCGATGCAGCTAAGCTGACTGTGTCCAGCAGGTCCGTCATCAGTCATTACATAATAAATATATCTACTTGTCCGGCTGCAGTACTAGTGTGATATAATATATATTGATTTCATCTCATTATCATCCAGTCTATATTAGCAGCAGACACAGTACGGTAGTCCACGGCTGTAGCTACCTCTGTGTCGGCAGTCGCTCGTCCATCCATAATTGTATACCACCTACCCGTGGTTTTTTTTTTTTCTTTCTTCTTTATACATACTACTTGTTACGATTCCTGTACTCCAGACTGGAGAAGATCTTATGGCAGAGATCTGAGTACAGGAATGAAATACAGGTTGTGGGAGCTGGAGAGCCTAGTAACCCCTGGCGCCCTAACTCCGTTGTCTCGCCCGTGTTATCAGAAATCCCCTGCGAGACTATGGTTGCTTGAGCCCATGGCAGCCGCGTTCGAAGGGCGGATTATGTCTGCCCAACCCCGATGCCCCCGCAGGTCTTAATGGGAGACAAGGGGAAGTCCGAGACAGGGAGATAACAAGGGGCCCTCTGACTAAGCAACCAAGCCAGGGGTTACAAGCTAACTTAACTAACTCAAAAGGTATGTGCGGACTAGCCGCCAGGGAAAAGGACAACCAAGGATCCACGGATCCGACACTCCTATCCGGCACCGCTGGACACCAGAGTGGATCTTGTGGAAGCGGAATCCTCCGCAAAGCTCCAGAACTCAAAATAAACACAATAATAAATAGTAGCGGACAAGCCGCAACAAACGGCTGCGCCGCGACTCACGAACACCACCAGATGTTAAAGGTGCTCGGTCAGACTCCAGGAACAGATGGTAACTTCCGAGTACTGGATCACTGAGAACAGGAACAAACGAACAGACCGGGACTGGGAACTCTCTCTGCAGCAGAATCAGGCAAACAGGAAGCTATCACCGGCGTCTGTGAGGAGTCCTGGGAGTGCTTTTAACAGAGAGTCTTCCAATCAGCTGTTTGGAGGCTGATTGGATTAAATGCCATGCAGCTGACAAGCTGCATGGCCAGGGAAACAGATGAGTGATAATTACAACATGCCGTGCAGCTGCATGCTACACAGCCAGGAAACCAGTGATGATATAAACTTAGACCCAGCAACGGGAACACGATCCGACAGTGGCGTCCCCGTTGCTAGGCGCCGGCCGCACTGACGAGCGGACCCTCGGCGCCTAACAGTACCCCCCCCTTGAGGAGGGGTCAAGGAACCCCTAAATCCGGGTTTCTGAGGAAATTCTTGAAAAAATGCCCTTTTGAGCCTTGGGGCATGAAGGTCCTCATCTAGGACCCACGACCTTTCCTCAGGACCATAACCTTTCCAATGCACCAAAAAATAAAGCCGACCCCGGGACAGCTTGGAATCGAGAACCTTCTCAACCACGAACTCCTGCTGACCCTGTACATTAACTGGTGATCTCCCCTGAGGTTTTTTACGAGGAAATCTGCTAGATGAAACATATGGTTTGAGCAAAGAGCAATGGAAGGTATTTCCGATTCGTAACGTTTTTGGTAGCTGTAACCGGAAAGCAACTGGATTGACTTTTTTGATAATGAGAAATGGTCCAATAAATCTAGGACCCAATCTGACTGAGGTTTGTCGAAGTTTGATATTGCGAGTCGACAGCCACACCCTGTCTCCTACTCTAAAAGTGCACGGCCGCCGGAACCTGTCCGAAAAATCTTTTTCCTTGAAAGCTGCTTTTCTGAGAGCTATGTGCACTTTTTTCCAAATAAGTTTAAGATGAGAGGTCAGGGCCAGAGAGGAGACAGAGGAATGTTGGAAAAATGAATTAGCTCTGGGGTGGAAACCAAAAACTGCAAAAAATGGAGACACATTGGTGGAGGAATGACAGGCATTATTATAAGCAAACTCTGCCAATGGAAGAAACTCAGACCAGTCATTTTGGAGTTTGGCCGAGTACAAACGCAAATATTGTTTTAAGGATTGGTTCACTCGCTCAGTCTGTCCATTTGATTGTGGATGATAACCGGAGGTTAATGATAATTTCATTTTTAACGAAGCACAAAAAGACTTCCAAAACTGTGCAATGAATTGTGGACCCCTGTCAGAAACAATATCAGTGGGTAACCCATGGAGTCTGAAAACATGACGGAGGAACAAGACTGCCAATCCCTGGGCAGATGGCAATCGGGGAAGACCAATAAAATGAGCCATCTTACTAAAACGGTCCACTACCACCCATATGACTGTGCATCCAGCTGACAGAGGGAGATCCACCACAAAATCCATGGAGATATGCGACCATGGTCTAAGAGGAACATTCAATGGCATAAGTTGACCAATAGGCAAAGAACGGGGAACTTTATGCTGTGCACAGACCTGACACGAAAAAACAAACTCTTTAATGTCTTTAGAAAGACCAGGCCACCACACTGAGCGGGATACCAATTCAAAAGTTTTAGCGACTCCCAGATGCCCTGCAACTTTGCTATCATGAAATACCTCCAAAACAGTTGCTCTCAAAAACTCAGGAACAAAAAGACGACCAGCAGGAGTATTTCCCGGAGCTTGATGTTGAAGCAGCTTCAATTGAGAAAAAACATCCTGTGTGAGACCTGCCTGAATGACTGAAGGCGGAAGTATGAGAGTAACAGGACTGTTGTCTTGAGCGGGAAGAAAACTGCGTGAGAGGGCATCTGCCTTGGTATTCTTGGAACCAGGTCTGAAGGTGATAATGAATTTGAAACGAGTGAAAAATAAAGCCAACGAGCCTGTCGGGCATTCAGTCGCTTAGCTGATTCAATGTATTGAAGATTTTTGTGATCTGTCAAAACAGAAATGGTATGGGTCGCTCCTTCAAGCCAATGTCTCCACTCCTCAAAAGCCCATTTAATAGCCAGCAACTCCCGATTACCAACATCGTAGTTGGATTCAGCAGATGAGAATTTCCTGGACATAAAGGCACAAGGATGTAACTCAAGGGAATCTGGATCCTTCTGAGAAAGGATAGCCCCTACACCAACCTCCGAGGCATCTACCTCAACGATGAAAGGCAATTCTGGGTTGGGATGTCTAAGGACAGGGGCTGAGACAAAGGCTTGTTTCAAGGCCTGAAAAGATACTTTAGCTTCACATGACCAATTGGTAGGATCTGCTCCCTTCTTAGTGAGTGCCACAATGGGAGCAACTATGTCAGAGAAAGAGTGAATAAACCTTCTGTAGTAGTTCGCAAACCCTAAAAAGCGCTGAATTGCTTTTAAGTTGGTGGGTTGCGCCCAACTCAGGATGGCTTGGAGCTTCTTAGGTTCCATTCGGAATCCCCGAGGGGAAATAATGTACCCTAAAAAGGATACCTCCGTGACGTGAAATTCACACTTCTCCGGTTTGGCATACAAGTGATTTTCACGTAATTTCTTAAGTACCTGACGCACCTGGGTAACATGTTGTTCTATAGAGTCAGAATAAATCAAAATGTCGTCTAAATAGACCACAACGAATCTTCCCAGAAACTCACGGAGCACATCATTTATGAGATCCTGAAAGACTGCCGGAGCGTTAGATAGGCCGAAAGGCATGACCAGATACTCATAGTGACCTGATTGAGTACTGAATGCCGTTTTCCACTCATCCCCCGATCTGATTCTAATGAGATTATATGCTCCTCTCAGGTCAATCTTGGAAAAAATAACAGCCGAACGTAGCTGATCAAAGAGGACAGAGATCAGAGGCAGAGGGTAAGTATTCTTTACTGAGATTTTATTCAGGGCTCGAAAGTCAATGCAGGGTCTGAGGGAACCATCCTTCTTCTCTACGAAGAAAAAACCTGCACTTAAAGGGGATTTAGATGGCCTGATAAACCCTTTCTCAAGACTTTCTTTCACATACTCATTCATGGCCACAGTTTCAGGACCAGACAATGCATATAACCTTCCTTTAGGCAACGTGGCACCAGGAATTAACTCAATGGTACAATCATAAGGCCTATGGGGAGGCAAAATATCCACATTGCCCTTGGAAAACACATCCAAAAAATCTTGGTACTCTCCAGGAATATGTGCGGACCTGGCAGCAGCTACTCGGATAGGAAGTGTAATACATTCTTTATCACAGATGGTACTCCATTGTAGAATCTCCCCAGACTGCCAATCTATGATGGGATTATGAAAGGCCAGCCAAGGGTGACCCAGAACCACAGGAACTGCTGGACAATGGGTAAGAAAAAACTCAATCTTTTCAGAATGTAGAGCTCCCACCGAGAGCAAAACAGGAGGTGTACATAGAGAAATAACCCCATTGGATAAGGGACTCCCATCTAAACCATGCATGGTGATACACCTACTTAAGGTTAACTGAGGAATACCTAAGGCCTTGGCCCATGTTAAGTCCATAAAGTTTCCTGCAGCTCCACTGTCCACAAAAGCAGAGATCGAGGAACAGAGGCTGTCATAAGAAACTTTAGCAGGAACCAATAGTGAATTATTTGAGGAGATGAGCTGTAGACCAAAGTGAACCCCCTCACTATTCACTTGGTCAGGAAGTTTCCCGACTTGTTTGGGCAACTACGGGTAAAATGTCCCTTACCTCCGCAGTACAAACACAGACCAGAATTTTGCCTCCTGGTTCTTTCTTCCGGAGACAATTTGGAGAGACCAATCTGCATAGGCTCCTCCATGTCTATCGGAACGGAAGAAACACAGGGAAAAGAAACTACAGATGCCCCTTTCTCAGTCCTCCACTCTCTGAGCCGACGATCTATTTTAATAGAGAGCTCCATGAGTTTATCAAGGTTCTCAGGAGCGGGATACTGAAGGAGGCTGTCTTTTATAGATTCAGATAAGCCGAGGCGAAACTGACTGTGCAGCCACAGTCGTTCGACCAACGGCGAAACTCCGTACAATAATTCTCTGCAGGATTCCTACCCTGTCTTAGAGCACGCAACTGACTTTCTGCGGATGCCTCTCTATCAGGGTCGTCATACAATAGCCCAAAAGATTTCAAAAAAGCGTCTACAGACGATAAGGCCGGATCGTCTGTCTTTAAACCAAAAGCCCAGGTCTGAGGATCCCCCTGAAGCAGAGAAATTATAATTCCAACCCGCTGAGCCTCCGTACCTGAGGAAACTGGTCTTAAACGAAAATACAGTTTACAAGACTCTTTAAAATTAAAAAACTGTTTTCTATCCCCAGAAAAACGGTCAGGCAGATGCATTTTTGGTTCAGGGATGACCCTCGGGGAAGTCCGTAACAGATCTTCCTGTGAGCTCACCCGGAGGGACAGATCCTGAACCATCTGGGTAAGTTCCTGAATCTGACTAACCAAAAACTGGCCAGGATTTGGCCCAACACCGGTGGGATTCATGAGGCCGACAAAATTCTCCCTACTGGATAAGTGAAAAAATTAACTCCTGTTGAAATTTTTTCTTTTGTCTGGCCGGTGATAATGTTACGATTCCTGTACTCCAGACTGGAGAAGATCTTATGGCAGAGATCTGAGTACAGGAATGAAATACAGGTTGTGGGAGCTGGAGAGCCTAGTAACCCCTGGCGCCCTAACTCCGTTGTCTCGCCCGTGTTATCAGAAATCCCCTGCGAGACTATGGTTGCTTGAGCCCATGGCAGCCGCGTTCGAAGGGCGGATTATGTCTGCCCAACCCCGATGCCCCCGCAGGTCTTAATGGGAGACAAGGGGAAGTCCGAGACAGGGAGATAACAAGGGGCCCTCTGACTAAGCAACCAAGCCAGGGGTTACAAGCTAACTTAACTAACTCAAAAGGTATGTGCGGACTAGCCGCCAGGGAAAAGGACAACCAAGGATCCACGGATCCGACACTCCTATCCGGCACCGCTGGACACCAGAGTGGATCTTGTGGAAGCGGAATCCTCCGCAAAGCTCCAGAACTCAAAATAAACACAATAATAAATAGTAGCGGACAAGCCGCAACAAACGGCTGCGCCGCGACTCACGAACACCACCAGATGTTAAAGGTGCTCGGTCAGACTCCAGGAACAGATGGTAACTTCCGAGTACTGGATCACTGAGAACAGGAACAAACGAACAGACCGGGACTGGGAACTCTCTCTGCAGCAGAATCAGGCAAACAGGAAGCTATCACCGGCGTCTGTGAGGAGTCCTGGGAGTGCTTTTAACAGAGAGTCTTCCAATCAGCTGTTTGGAGGCTGATTGGATTAAATGCCATGCAGCTGACAAGCTGCATGGCCAGGGAAACAGATGAGTGATAATTACAACATGCCGTGCAGCTGCATGCTACACAGCCAGGAAACCAGTGATGATATAAACTTAGACCCAGCAACGGGGAACACGATCCGACAGTGGCGTCCCCGTTGCTAGGCGCCGGCCGCACTGACGAGCGGACCCTCGGCGCCTAACACTACTATAGTAGCTTACTGTAGCAGTCTGCGGTGCTGCTGAGCTGACTGTGTCCAGCAGGTCCGTCATCAGTCATTACATAATAAATATATATACCTGTCCGGCTGCAGTACTAGTGATATTATATATATATATATTGATTTCATCTCATTATCATCCAGTCTATATTAGCAGCAGACACAGTACGGTAGTCCACGGCTGTAGCTACCTCTGTGTCAGCAGTCGCTCGTCCATCCATAATTGTATACCACCTACCCGTGGTTTTTTTTCTTTTCTTTCTTCTTTATACATACTACTATAGTAGCTTACTGTAGCAGTCTGCGGTGCTGCTGAGCTGACTGTGTCCAGCAGGTCCGTCATCAGTCATTACATAATAAATATATCTACCTGTCCGGCTGCAGTACTAGTGTGATATAATATATATTGATTTCATCTCATTACCTTCCAGTCTATATTAGCAGCAGACACAGTACGGTAGTCCACGGCTGTAGCTACCTCTGTGTCGGCAGTCGCTCGTCCATCCATAATTGTATACCACCTACCCGTGGTTTTTTTTTTCTTTCTTCTTTATACATACTACTATAGTAGCTTACTGTAGCAGTCTGCGGTGCTGCTGAGCTGACAGTGTCCAGCAGGAACGTCATCAGTCATTACATAATAAATATATCTACCTGTCCGGCTGCAGTACTAGTGTGATATAATATATATTGATTTCATCTCATTATCATCCAGTCTATATTAGCAGCAGACACAGTACGGTAGTCCACGGCTGTAGCTACCTCTGTGTCGGCAGTCGCTCGTCCATCCATAAGTATACTAGTAACCATCCATCTCCATTGTTTACCTGAGGTGCCTTTTAGTTGTGCCTATTAAAATATGGAGAACAAAAATGTTGAGGTTCCAAAATTAGGGAAAGATCAAGATCCACTTCCACCTCGTGCTGAAGCTGCTGCCACTAGTCATGGCCGAGACGATGAAATGCCAGCAACGTCGTCTGCCAAGGCCGATGCCCAATGTCATAGTACAGAGCATGTAAAATCCAAAACACCAAATATCAGTAAAAAAAGGACTCCAAAATCTAAAATAAAATTGTCGGAGGAGAAGCGTAAACTTGCCAATATGCCATTTACCACACGGAGTGGCAAGGAACGGCTGAGGCCCTGGCCTATGTTCATGGCTAGTGGTTCAGCTTCACATGAGGATGGAAGCACTCAGCCTCTCGCTAGAAAACTGAAAAGACTCAAGCTGGCAAAAGCACCGCAAAGAACTGTGCGTTCTTCGAAATCCCAAATCCACAAGGAGAGTCCAATTGTGTCGGTTGCGATGCCTGACCTTCCCAACACTGGACGTGAAGAGCATGCGCCTTCCACCATTTGCACGCCCCCTGCAAGTGCTGGAAGGAGCACCCGCAGTCCAGTTCCTGATAGATTGAAGATGTCAGTGTTGAAGTACACCAGGATGAGGAGGATATGGGTGTTGCTGGCGCTGGGGAGGAAATTGACAAGGAGGATTCTGATGGTGAGGTGGTTTGTTTAAGTCAGGCACCCGGGGAGACACCTGTTGTCCGTGGGAGGAATAGGGCCGTTGACATGCCTGGTAAAAATACAAAAAAAATCAGCTCTTCGGTGTGGAAGTATTTCACCAGAAATGCGGACAACATTTGTCAAGCCGTGTGTTGCCTTTGTCAAGCTGTAATAAGTAGGGGTAAGGACGTTAACCACCTCGGAACATCCTCCCTTATACGTCACCTGCAGCGCATTCATCATAAGTCAGTGACAAGTTCAAAAACTTTGGGCGACAGCGGAAGCAGTCCACTGACCAGTAAATCCCTTCCTCTTGTAACCAAGCTCACGCAAACCACCCCACCAACTCCCTCAGTGTCAATTTCCTCCTTCCCCAGGAATGCCAATAGTCCTGCAGGCCATGTCACTGGCAATTCTGACGAGTCCTCTCCTGCCTGGGATTCCTCCGATGCATCCTTGCGTGTAACGCCTACTGCTGCTGGCGCTGCTGTTGTTGCTGCTGGGAGTCGATGGTCATCCCAGAGGGGAAGTCGTAAGCCCACTTTTACTACTTCCACCAAGCAATTGACTGTCCAACAGTCCTTTGCGAGGAAGATGAAATATCACAGCAGTCATCCTGTTGCAAAGCGGATAACTGAGGCCTTGACAACTATGTTGGTGTTAGACGTGCGTCCGGTATCCGCCGTTAGTTCACAGGGAACTAGACAATTTCTTGAGGTAGTGTGCCCCCGTTACCAAATACCATCTAGGTTCCACTTCTCTAGGCAGGCGATACCGAGAATGTACACGGACGTCAGAAAAAGACTCACCAGTGTCCTAAAAAATGCAGTTGTACCCAATGTCCACTTAACCACGGACATGTGGACAAGTGGAGCAGGGCAGGGTCAGGACTATATGACTGTGACAGCCCACTGGGTAGATGTATGGACTCCCGCCGCAAGAACAGCAGCGGCGGCACCAGTAGCAGCATCTCGCAAACGCCAACTCTTTCCTAGGCAGGCTACGCTTTGTATCACCGGTTTCCAGAATACGCACACAGCTGAAAACCTCTTACGGCAACTGAGGAAGATCATCGCGGAATGGCTTACCCCAATTGGACTCTCCTGTGGATTTGTGGCATCGGACAACGCCAGCAATATTGTGTGTGCATTAAATATGGGCAAATTCCAGCACGTCCCATGTTTTGCTCATACCTTGAATTTGGTGGTGCAGAATTTTTTTAAAAACGACAGGAGCGTGCAAGAGATGCTGTCGGTGGCCAGAAGAATTGCGGGACACTTTCGGCGTACAGGCACCACGTACAGAAGACTGGAGCACCACCAAAAACGCCTGAACCTGCCCTGCCATCATCTGAAGCAAGAAGTGGTAACGAGGTGGAATTCAACCCTCTATATGCTTCAGAGGTTGGAGGAGCAGCAAAAGGCCATTCAAGCCTATACAATTGAGCACGATATAGGAGGTGGAATGTACCTGTCTCAAGCGCAGTGGAGAATGATTTCAACGTTGTGCAAGGTTCTGCAACCTTTTGAACTTGCCACACGTGAAGTCAGTTCAGACACTGCCAGCCTGAGTCAGGTCATTCCCCTCATCAGGCTTTTGCATAAGAAGCTGGAGGCATTGAAGGAGGAGCTAAAAGGGAGCGATTCCGCTAGGCATGTGGGACTTGTGGATGGAGCCCTTAATTCGCTTAACAAGGATTCACGGGTGGTCAATCTGTTGAAATCAGAGCACTACATTTTGGCCACCGTGCTCGATCCTAGATTTAAAACCTACCTTGCATCTCTCTTTCCGGCAGACACAAGTCTGCTGGGGTTCAAAGACCTGCTGGTGACAAAATTGTCAAGTCAAGCGGAACGCGACCTGTCAACATCTCCTCCTTCACATTCTCCCACAACTGGGGGTGCGAGGAAAAGGCTCAGAATTCCGAGCCCACCCGCTGGCGGTGATGCAGGGCAGTCTGGAGCGACTGCTGATGCTGACATCTGGTCTGGACTGAAGGACCTGACAACGATTACGGACATGTCGTCTACTGTCACTGCATATGATTCTCTCACCATTGAAAGAATGGTGGAGGATTATATGAGTGACCGCATCCAAGTAGGCACGTCAGACAGTCCGTACTTATACTGGCAGGAAAAAGAGGCAATTTGGAGGCCCTTGCACAAACTGGCTTTATTCTACCTAAGTTGCCCTCCCACAAGTGTGTACTCCGAAAGAGTGTTTAGTGCCGCCGCTCACCTTGTCAGCAATCGGCGTACGAGGTTACTTCCAGAAAATGTGGAGAAGATGATGTTCATTAAAATTAATTATAATCAATTCCTCCGTGGAGGCATTGACCAGCAGCAATTGCCTCCACAAAGTACACAGGGAGCTGAGATGGTGGATTCCAGTGGGGACGAATTGATAATCTGTGAGGAGCGGGATGTACACGGTGATATATCGGAGGATGATGATGAGGTGGACATCTTGCCTCTGTAGAGCCAGTTTGTGCAAGGAGAGATTAATTGCTTCTTTTTCGGTGGGGGTCCAAACCAACCCGTCATTTCAGTCACAGTCGTGTGGCAGACCCTGCCACTGAAATGATGGGTTGGTTAAAGTGTGCATGTCCTGTTTATACAACATAAGGGTGGGTGGGAGGGCCCAAGGACAATTCCATCTTGCACCTCTTTTTTCTTTCATTTTTCTTTGCGTCATGTGCTGTTTGGGGAGTGTTTTTTGGAAGGGCCATCCTGCGTGACACTGCAGTGCCACTCCTAGATGGGCCAGGTGTTTGTGTCGGCCACTAGGGTCGCTTATCTTACTCACACAGCTACCTCATTGCGCCTCTTTTTTTCTTTGCGTCATGTGCTGTTTGGGGAGTGTTTTTTGGAAGGGCCATCCTGCGTGACACTGCAGTGCCACTCCTAGATGGGCCAGGTGTTTGTGTCGGCCACTAGGGTCGCTTATCTTACTCACACAGCTACCTCATTGCGCCTCTTTTTTTCTTTGCGTCATGTGCTGTTTGGGGAGTGTTTTTTGGAAGGGCCATCCTGCGTGACACTGCAGTGCCACTCCTAGATGGGCCCGGTGTTTGTGTCGGCCACTAGGGTCGCTTATCTTACTCACACAGCTACCTCATTGCGCCTCTTTTTTTCTTTGCGTCATGTGCTGTTTGGGGAGTGTTTTTTGGAAGGGCCATCCTGTGTGACACTGCAGTGAACTCCTAGATGGGCCAGGTGTTTGTGTCGGCCACTAGGGTCGCTTATCTTACTCACACAGCTACCTCATTGCGCCTCTTTTTTTCTTTGCGTCATGTGCTGTTTGGGGAGTGTTTTTTGGAAGGGCCATCCTGCGTGACACTGCAGTGCCACTCCTAGATGGGCCCGGTGTTTGTGTCAGCCACTAGGGTTGCTTATCTTACTCACACAGCTACCTCGGTGCAAATTTTAGGACTAAAAATAATATTGTGAGGTGTGAGGTATTCAGAATAGACTGAAAATGAGTGGAAATTATGGTTTTTGAGGTTAATAATACTTTGGGATCAAAATGACCCCCAAATTCTATGATTTAAGCTGTTTTTTAGGGTTTTTTGAAAAAAACACCCGAATCCAAAACACACCCGAATCCGACAAAAAAAATTCGGTGAGGTTTTGCCAAAACGCGGTCGAACCCAAAACACGGCCGCGGAACCGAACCCAAAACCAAAACACAAAACCCGAAAAATTTCAAGTGCACATCTCTAGTGGATACTATTCTATTCTGTAGATCAGCCTTTTTCAACTGGTGTGCCGCGGCACACTAGTGTGCCGCGACCAGTTGCTAGGTGTGCCGCCACTCGCCGCCCACCCCCGCCGCACGGACCCGCTCTCTGCCGCCAGTAAGACCTGTCACTGGCGCCAGCCGCCCCCGCCGCACGGACCCGCTCTCTGCCGCCAGTAAGACCTGTCACTGGCGCCAGCCGCCCCCGCCGCACGGACCCGCTCACTGCACCAGTAAGACCTGTCACTGGGGCCACCCGCTCCCGCTGCACGGATCCGCTCACTGCACCTGCCCGATCGCCTCACGCTGCCGCCCGCCTGCCTCACAGACAGACCCGCAGCAGTTCATTCCGCAGAGTCAGCCGGACCGTGACCTATGACTCACCAAAGGTCACGGTCCGGTTGTTGCTGTGCCCGCCCACTCACACCCTGCTTTCTGCTCAGTGGTGAGGTCCCGGCGCTCCTCACCACAATATATTATATATATAAAAAGCACATTTGGAACTAAGGGGGGAGCTGGTAAGGGGGAGCTTGTGTGTGGAATTACTAAGGGGGGGGGGAGCTGGTAAGGGGGGAGCTGGTAAGGGGGAGCTTGTGTGTGGAATTACTAAGGGGGGGGAGCTGGTAAGGGGGGAACTGATGTGAGTCATTACTAAAGGGGAAGCTGGTAAGGGGGGAGCTGGTGAGGAATTACTAAGGGGGGGGGGAGCTGGTAAGGGGGGAGCTGATGTGAGGCATTAATAAAGGGAGAGCTGGTGAGGAATTACTAAGGGGGGGAGCTGGTAAGGGGGAAGCTGGTGAGGAATTACTAAGGGGGGGGGCTGGTAAGGGGGATCTTAGGTGTGGAATTACTAAGGGGGGGAGCTGGTAAGGGGGAAGCTGGTGAGGAATTACTAAGGGGGGGAGCTGGTAAGGGGGGAGCTGTTGTGAGGCATTACTAAAGGGAGAGCTGGTAAGGGGGGGATCTGTTGTGAGGTATTACTAATGGGGGAGCTGGTAAGGGGGGGATCTGTTGTGAGGAATGACTAAGGGGGGGGAAGCTGGTAAGGGGGGGGAGCTGTTGTGAGGAATTACTAAGTGGGGCATGTGTGTGGAATTACTAAATGGGGGAGCTGGTGTGTGGAAATATGAGGGCATGTGAGGGGCATTACATGGGGGGTGGCGGTGTGTGGTATTACTGGGGGGCAGGGGTGTTGCATTAATATGGGGGTGGCAGGTGTATGGAAATATAATGAGGGGCATGTGTGTGGCATTACTATGAGGTGCATGTATGTGGAATTACAATGGGGACATGTGTGTATAATTACACTGGGGGGGCAGGTGCGGAATTACAACGAGAGACGTGTCGAATTACATTGGGGACATGTGTGTAAAATTACACTGGGGGCAGGTGTGTGGAATTACTGGCGGGTTGACAATGTGTTTTATTACAATCATTGGACGAGGACTTGAGGGTATGCTTGTCAACCATCCGTCCTCGACCGAGAGACATCATGAGACATCACCAAGCACAGGTTTCCCACTGATATTCTTATGTAAGTAAAACCTATTTATTTCTACTAATTTTAAGAGAAATAATAACAAATATCAACATATATTAAATATATGTCGATATTTATTATTATATCTATTATATTTGATTAAAAAAAATGATGGTGTGCCTTGGCAATTTTAAAATCTGTTTTAGTGTGCCACGAGTTTAAAAAGGTTGAAAATCACTGCTGTAGATACTACTCTATTCTGTGAAGATATTTATTGATACATTGTTATTCAAAGATCTGACAGACCTGGCTACATTTGGGGCCTCAATAATATCAATAAACTAGCAGCTTGTGATACAATAATTGTTTAAGACTTTATTCTGCTTGACCCTGAAGAGCTGGCTATTATAAAAGTGAACAATCAATGAATAGGGTGCCTGAGATCACTGTATTTTCTTTTCTATAGGGAATTGATTATTTAACAACCTTATATTTCTTTCATTTCACTGCACTGGGTTAGTATTTTACTTAGATCAATTAATACCATACATATTTATATGTTTGTATCTTGGATTTTACCAAATATATCTGAACACTTATACCTAAATATTTCGCTAAGACCTCTTCAATGGGAACGTATGTCACAAAATCAGTAAGGAGGAGTGTTGAGGTATAAACAGAAACCCACACCTGTACAATCAATTGCCCTACTAGCTATACCAATTAAAATTGGGAGAGTATCTCTAAACAATGAAACTGATTGAGATTCACTTACCTCTCTTAAAGCTGTCTAATTAAAACTATCAGGGCTAGTGGTGATATTATTAGGCAATATATTACAACGCCTATCTCCGTTAGTGACACTGAGCCATACAAATAATTATAGTGTGGCTTTATCTCTTACTTTATTTTTGTTCTTTTCTTATTTTGAGTGTCTATCCTATATGTATATGTTAATGTCAATGTCTAGTAGTGTGCCATAATATTTTAATCTTGAGCAAATAAAGGTTACATTTTAAATATACTAATTTTTCAATGAGTGCCCCCAGAAAAAGAGAGTTTCTTTTCTTCTTTCTACATTTGTAATTACATACTCTCAGGGGAGCACCCCCACATGAGTTATGGTTATAATCCTTCTCCAAAGGACATAATTACAAAAGAATTGTGGTTTATGAAATTACTGGTTGTCATGACCATATAATCTATATTCCATCACTTGTGCTCTAGTTCCCTTCCCCTTTCCCCTTACCCTACCCCTTCCTGACATATCAAATTTTCTCATCGATGTCGGGATAATTCTGCTGTAGCATCTAAAGTCAAGAAAAATACCAAGGCTATTTGTGTACCTCAGTCTAATGTTGTTTCAGTGGCATCTGTTTCCTTGAGTCCAATTTCATCCTCCACTCAGTCTTCAGAACATTCAGCCAATGCTCCGTTTTCTGACCTATCGCTTTCTGAGCAAGATAATGCCTTGATGAACCAATACATTAGGAATTTCGGGAATGCCAAGAATTGGAAAACAGTACAAAGACAACAGCCTGTTGATTAAGAATTGGTTATGTTTCCATTTATTCCACTCCAAGTTCCTTGTGTTGTTCTGAAGTTGTTAATGCAGCTTACAAAATGGATGTAGTTACTCCTAAAGAAGACTGGTATCTTCCAATAGACTTGGACTCAGACTCTGTATTTGATCCAGTTTATGATGCTACTCCTTTCCTGGGAGGTCCCGTTCGTTCCTGTTATGCTTTAACGCATGAAGAGGTTCCAGAATTACCAAAAAACTCTACAGGTCTCTGTATAAAAAGTCCTCGTTATAGAACAAGAATTAATTTAAGCCTCAGTGGAGTGCTAGCTTCAAAAGCACAATCCTCTCGTACTACTAATCTAGGAAAGGAACCTTCTACAGTTTATTCCTCATTCCTTTCAGATGAAGGAAATTTCAGTTTTGTCAATGATGGATGGTCTACCTGTTCAGAAGATGCAGATCAGGAAGACTTCTGAAGAATCCAGCTTAAGTTTTGTTTTTGGACCCTCTGGTTTCCACTTTTCTGAATCTTTGTGTACAAGTTATTCATCAAGTTCCTCTAAGACCAAAGATGGGTGTTCGGAGTCCACCCTTGAATAGGGGGGTACTGTCACGTTCTCGTATTTGGTGACTTACCCCTGCCATCTGTCCTGGATCCTGTGCCATTTTGCTCACTGAGATAAACAGCTTGTCAGCACCATGAGTTTCCTGAGTCCCAAGTTCTCTGCCTGGAAGGTAATAGTTAACGAGCTCAACCTGTGATTAATCTTCGGTGTGAGTCTGAATTCAACAATCTGAAGTTTAGGCCTAAAAGCCAGCATCCTCTGTTTGTTTGCAGAAGTTCAGGCTTCAGTGTTCTCTCGGCCTGCTAGGCATCGCTCCACTTCACAGCCTAGTCTAGAGTACTCACATGACAGTGACTGTTCACCTGACCCAGAGCTGTCCAATCCTGTGCCAGCCTGAGATTCTCTGAATCACCTGACACTGCTCACCAATCACCAAGGACCAGGAAGTATAAGTCTGAAGCCTGGAGTTGGAAACACTGCCAGTTCCTCATGTCACACACAGCTCTGTGTGAGCTTTGAAGCTGAGCTCCCTAAAGGTAACCCTTGTACTTTAGTTCCTGTAAAAACTCTGTTCCTTTGTTACCCAGTTTGGATTACATATGTGTTTCCACTGATATCCAGTATTTCCACGAGTCTCATCTTAAAGGCACAGTACAGTATTCCACAGTCTCAACTTAAAGGCACAGTTGCAGTGTTTCATCTTAAAGGCACAGTACAGTATTCCACAGTCTCAACTTAAAGGCACAGTTGCAGTGTTTCATCTTAAAGGCACAGTACAGTATTCCACAGTCCCAACTTAAAGGCACAGTTGCAGTGTTTCATCTTAAAGGCACAGTACAGTATTCCACAGTCTCAATTTAAAGGTACAGTTGTAGTGTTTCATCTTAAAGGCACAGTACAGTATACCACAGTCTCAACTTAAAGGCACAGTTGCAGTCGCAGTATTCCAGTCTCAACTGAAAACCACAGCTGCAGTATTCTACCATCACAACCGCAGGGTTCTTCAGCCTCGTACTAGAGTTATAGCCACAGTCATTGTTCTACTTTCAGTTGCGTTTCCAGTTATATCCGGTACCAGCCCGCATTACAGTTGCATCCCAGTCTCACCAGTAACCAGTCCGTCTTACTATCTTGCCAGTAACCTTGAGTACATAAGCACCTACTCCTGTGACATTATATCCAGTACAGTCTCACCTATACATTCATCATCCTGCTATCAAAGTCCCTAGTGATCCAGTGGTCAGGATACGGCTTCCTCTGCCGAGGCCCGGGTTTGATTCCCGGTCAGGGATTGCTCCTTCTTCTCACTGATTCCTACAGACCAGCCTAATATTCACATAGTCCTCCAGTTGCCCGCATAGACTTCACTAACACCGGGTTCACAAAACCTCAGTCATGACACGGGGTTATAGAGGAGGCGACACTGAGCATCTTGGGAACAGTCAAAGCTTTTAGCCTGTTGGTGCCTCGGATTAAGATCCTATTCTACACCCCAATGTTATCCCTGTGAAACCCAGTGTATCTCGCAGAAAGAGATTTAACAAAGGTAAGTTCTTACCATAAATCTTTTTATTGGTGTACACTGGTGGCAACAAAAAGTGTTTGGAGTGTGCCACCATTAGTATAATATAAGCGCAGTGATTCGCAGCAGGGTGTAAAAACAATAAATATTTTTAAAAAGCTAAAAAATTGTGTGTGTTCAAGGCAGTAGTGTAACCGTAAATGTTGCTCCCTCCCTGCCAAAAAGTTTCTGTCATCCCCCCCATGGCATTTTGGTAAAACAAACAGGGCTGTTTCTAGCCAATTTGGCTTCCAAAGCAAACATTAAAAATGCGCCCCCACAGACATTTTAAAAATAAAGAATGTGTATACGCTGTGTGTTCCAAAAATGGGGTGTGATCTCAATGTAAGGGTGTGGACTCACTGCAAGGGGCATGGCCTTACCGGAAAAAACTACCTTATTCCCCAGTTTTGCAACCTGCACACACAGACATTGGCCACCACAGGAAAAAAATCAATTCCTGATTCATACCCATTACATTATTTGTCATTTTACCTCCACACACTGTAATGCCAAATACACAGTGTGCAACACAACACAATGCCCCTTACACAATATGCCACACACTGAAATGCCCATTACACATTATGCCACACACCGTAATGCCCATTACACATTATTCCACACTCCGTAATGCCACTGCACATTTTGACACACACTGTAATACCCATTATACAATATGCCACACACCGTAATGCCCATTATGCATTATGCAACACAAGATAATGCCCCTTACACATTATGCCACATACCATAATGCGCATTACACAATATGCCATATCATATGATTTCATGCTCTGGGTTCCATGCTTGTTGCCAGGCGTGGAATGCAGTTATATTCCTGACTGTCGGGATCCCGGTGGTCAAAATCCTGATGCCGAAATCCCAACAGCCATCGAAATGCTGACAGTCGGAATCCCGACCGCCGACTAGATACCCTACTTGGGTGGTGGTCCACGCCACCCGAGAAAGACTAGAACCACCGGACCTGAAGCATGGCAAGGGCAGCAAACCCACTAGAGGACATGCTGCACTTGATGTAGGGTTTCCGACTGTCGGGATTCCAGCGTCGGGATTCTGGCATCGTTATCCCATCAGTTTGGAAGTCATACTGATCTCCCAGGTGTTCCATGCTCATTGCCATGGGTTTCATTGTCTGGGTTCCATGCTCGTTGTCAGGGGGTTTAAGCTCTGATTTCCATGCATGTTGCCAGGAGTTTCATGTTTCTTGTCAGGGGATTCATGCTCTGGGTACCATGCTAGTTGTCAGGGGTTTCATGCTCTGGGTTCCATGCTCATTGCTAAAGTTTTCATGCTCCTTTTCCAAGGTTTTACGGCAGAACATGCAGCTTTCTGCATTTTCTCCCAATGATGCCAGCATTCCTGGCACTTCCAGGTAATGTGCTTTTCTGACAGATGCAAGAGATCAAGTAGGACCTCTAGCATCCCTCTCCTCCTAGGCAGCAGCCATTATTGAGGGACATTTTTAGCAGATTCAGGCATCAGTGCCGGCACCCCCAAGGCATAGTGGGGCTAATGCTTTGCCACTGGTTCAGGACCAATATTAATAATAATAATAATATAAGCACTGTGAGTCACAGTGAGAAGTTGGCATCACCTGAATGTATTAATGGGCATTTGGAGCAGTTTTCATGATAAACTGCTCCAGACCCTTTAATTGTAATTTTTTAGTAACCCACATCGCATTCCCCAGACCCAGGGGTTAAAGTGAGCTGGAACGGGGCGGAACTGCATCCCGTCAGTTCCACTTGGAGACGGAACGCAGTACCGCCTCCTCCGGCTCACCTAACCCGCTGTGTGCATCACTGGATGGAGATGCCGGGCACCCGCTGAGATTGTGTTACCAGTGGGCGCCCAGCGGCAGCCGGAGGCAGGAGCTCAGTACTGAGCTCCGGCTGTCACTGTGCACTATGGGAGAGACATCATGACGTCTCTCCCATAGTGCCGAGGAGCGGGCGGTGAGAGAGGACTGCAGCAGTCTGGAAGCAGGAACGGGGCTCAGTAAGTATTATGATTGTTTCCTTCCTTAGTGGCGCATCTACGGGGGGCATCTACTGGGCGCAAACTACTGGGGGGGGCATCTATAGGGGCAAACTACTGGGGGGCATTACTACTGGGGAGATCTATTGGGGGGCATCTACTGGGGGCATTACTACTGGGGGGGCATCTACTGGGGGACATTATTACTGGGGGCCAGCTACAAGGGGGCAAGCCACTGAGGGCAAACTACAAGGGGGCAAGCTTCTGGGGCAAACTACAAGGGGGCTAACTACTGGGGCAAACTACAGGAGGGCATTACTACTGGGGGCATAACTACAGGAGGTCATTACTACTGGAGGCATAACTACAGGAGGGCATTACTACTGGGGGCGTAACTACAGGGGCATTACTACTTGGGGGCATACCTACAGGGGCTAAACTACTGGGGGCATTACTACTGGGGCTAAACTACAAGCGGGGCATAACTACAGGGGCTAAACTACAATGGGGAAAACTACAGGGGGGCATTATTGCTGGCGGCTAAACTACAAGCAGGCAAACTACTGGGGGGCATTACCACTGGGAGGCTAAACTAAAGGGGGGGGGTAAACTACTGGGGTCATATCTGCAGGGGCATTACCACTGGGGGCATAACTGCTAGGGCTAAACTACAGGGGGCTAAACGACGGGGCATTAGTACAGGCAACATTACTACTGGGGGCAATACTACACAGGGGCATTACCATTAAGGGCATTACTACTGGGGGCCTTTCTAATGAGGGCATTGTAAAGAGGCACTTTATAAGGGGCATCACTCCTGGGGACATAAGGGGCACTACTATTGCGGGCATTGCATAAGGGGCACCACTACTATGGGGTCTATATAAGGGTCACTACCACTGTGGGCACTAGCAGTACCGTGGACATTGCATAAGGAGCGCTACTACTGTGGGCATTGTATAAGAAGAAGTGCTACTGCGGTGGGCATTATGGCCCTCATTCCGAGTTGATCGCTCGCTAGCTGGTTTTAGCAGCAGTGCAAACGCTAAGCCGCCGCCCTCTGGGAGTGTATCTTAGCTTAGCAGAAGTGCGAACGAAAGGTTAGCAGAACTGCACAGGAAAAATGTCATGCCGTTTCTGAGTAGCTCCAGACCTACACCTATCTTGCGATGACTGCAGTCTGTTTAGTTCCTGGTTTGACGTCACAAACACACCCTGCGTTCGGCCAGCCACTCCCCCGTTTCTCTAGACACTCCTGCGTTTTTGCCTGGCACGCCTGCGTTTTTTAGCACACTCTGTGAAAACGCTGAGTTGCCGCCCAGAAACACCCACTTCCTGTCAATCATACTACGAACACTTGAGCGACTGAAAAACGTTGCTCGAGCTTGGGTAAAACTACAAAGTTTTGTGTGAAAGTACTTAGCGCATGCGCGCTGCGTACCATGCGCAGAATTGCCGCTTTTTCACTTGATCGCTGCGCTGCGAAAAACAGCAGTGAGCGATCAACTCGGAATGAGGACTAATGTGTATTACGGGGTGCTACTACTGTGGGCATATTACTATTCTGTGACAACGCCTCTTTCTTTTTGAGACCACGCCCATTTTTTGGTGCGCTATACCTTTGTTACATTGGCGCCGTGGGGTGGGGGGTGAGTTCCACCACCTCTGTAGGACCACTTTAAGCACCTATAATGGGAAATACGATGTGGCCAAATTTACTAAAACAAAAATGTAAAAAAATACCCCAGTGAACCCTGTGATAATTTTGCCAGCTCAGGCTGGCAAATTCACAGGGCAGCACTTCGATGTACACCCTTTGAATAGCTTTCTCTGCCCCTTGGCAGAGAAAGCTGTGAGGTGATGTGGCTCCAGTGATCAGCCGGCACCTGGCAGCTTCCTGGAGCAGCGGACACCAGCTCCTGGACTGGTAAGTATAAAATCCAGTGGGGGTCTTTTTGTGGCGCAGGGGTAGTAGTGACAGGGGAAACTTAGCGGCGGAGGTAGTAATGGTTGGCGGTGCATGCACAGCAGGACATTGGGATATTTCTTACAAAAAATACCACGATGATGCTGCGGAGAGGCATCACAGGGACAGAGCTTGCCGCAAGCTCTGTCTCTCCATGCGTTAATTGATACATCAATACAATGTACTCAATTATCGCAGTGCGAATTTAGTTGATTTTATCACGTCATCTGCATCATCAGATGTGGATGGTGATAAAAAGACCTCTAAGGCTGAAGAGCAAACTATCCAATTACCTACAATGAAACATCGGGAGCATAAAACTTATTTTGTGATTTTCCCAATGTTTCACCAATATTTTTTTATGGGGTATCCAAGTAGATCTCCCGTAAAAAAAAAAAAAAAAATTACCTATGTGTTTTCACCGCCACAGTCCTGAAAATCCAGAGCTTATCAGGGATTTTGCTTCGCCTGCTACATGAGGAGGGGGTAGGTTTAGGTACCAACAAGGCGGTTAGGGTTAGGCTGCAGGGGTAAGGATAGGGATAGGCTGCAAGGACGTAAGGTTAGGGGTTGGCACCACTGAGGAGGGTTAGGGATAGGCTGTAGGTACAGGGGTTAGGGTTAGGCTGCCAAGAGGGTAATTAGGTTTAGGCTCTATAGGGGTGGGTTAGGTTGCAGTGGGGAGCGATAGGGTTAGGCTTCAGGAAGGGAGGGTTTGGGGGGTAGGGTACATATACTTCCCGGACCCCTTTTTTGACTGCCAACATCCCAAATGCAGGTCATCCGTATCACACACACACATACATATATATATATATATATATATATATATATATGTGTGTATGCATAATATATAGAGTATAGTAGTATAAATATATATATGCATTCTCCAATTTTAAAGTGCAACGGAATTTGCTGCACTATATAAGAAACTGTTAATAAATAAATATATATGCTGACAGTATACCCACAAACACAGACATCTAGATTCAGAGGCGGATTGGCAATAGGGCTCACCAGGTAGATTCTATGAGGACGGATCCCGCCCCTCTCATCAGACCCCACCCCCTCATCAGACCGCACCCTTATTAGGGCTGCTTCCATAAATTTCCCAGGCTGGTTGTCCATCCCAATCCGCCCCTGTCTAGATTGATAGATAGATGTTATGTTCAATGTACTCGGAACCCGAGAGACAGGGTGGCAATAGACGAGCTCCGAGTACAGAAACGTGATGCTGCAATTTGAGCTGATATTAGCAGCAACACCTAACTGAAAAACCCTGACTCCGTTGTCTCTCCCTAGTGGTAGGTCAACGCCTCGGAGACTATGGTTTCTTGGGCCCACGGCAGTCGCATTTGAACTGGCGGACTAGGTCTGCCCGAACTCCGATGCCCTCCGGTCTTAGTTGGAGACAAGGCGTTAACCGAGACAGAGAGAGAACAATGGGAAAACTAATTAACTAAGACAGACAAAAAGAGATAGGGGAAACCACTGAAAAAACGAACTAATTTATGAGCGTCGCGGCTGCCAAGAAGAACCGTAACCAAAATAACGCTGTCCAAATACCGAATACGAATCCATCGTAGTTCGGCAAAGACAACACTGGCGGAACCTCCACAGAAAACACTAAAGCAAAGATAAGAATAATACGGCCAAAGCAGTAAGGTGCGGCAGAGCCGCTACTCACAACACCGGAAAGGTGTACGTAGAAGGAACAGGACCCCAAGGCTGAAGATACAGGATCTCTGGACTGAAGGCTGGATCAGATTCCCAGGACCAGGCTCCAGAAACTGGGGCACAGGATGCAGAAACGGACTGGCTGCAAGCAGGAACACTCCAGAGGCAGGATACAAGCCCCACAGGAAGCTATCACTGGTGTCTGAGTCAAGCACTGGAAGGAATTATAAGAGGAATCTCACCCAATCCCTGCAGAGAACCTAATTAGCAATATCGTGCAGCTGCCCTGCTGCACGTCCCAAAACTGCCAGCTGGATCGTAATTTCACAGCAATGGGGAACGCAGTCTGCCTCTGGCATGCCCGTTGCTAAGGATCCGCCGGCTCTCAGTGCCCGGCATCAGCATGTTGCCAGGCACTGGGTGGGGACCAGTGGGAGGTGTGGCAGAAGTGACACGCCGGCCCCGTTGCCTAGCAACATCCCACCGCCACTGACAATAGATAGATAGATAGATAGATAGATATACAGATAGACGGACCTCCCCATATTACAAATAAAGTGTCCGTGACTTTTGACTTCTTTAAAATGGCTGCCACTACAAATACAACATGACACTGCCTATGAACTGGAACAAGGCCTCCGCCACAGGAAGTGCATCTGTGGTCCATGTGCGGTCCATGGGATTACGGACTCGGAAGTGATGCCTGGCAATGACCAGGGCAGGCAGCAATGGCAGCCACTGTTATTGGCACAAGGGTCTGGAGGCTGCAGAGGAGAGGATGATCCACAGTGTTGAAGCCAGCAGAGAGGTGATGGGGGATGAGTAGAGAGAAATTACCCATGGATTTGGCCAAAAGCAGGTCATTGGTGATTTTGGCCATTTCAGTTTCAGTGGACTGAAGTGGGCGAAAAGCTAAATTGAAGACGATCAAGGATGGAGATGTCAGATCAGTACCTGGTGAGACAGCTGTGTACCAGCCACTCAAGTAGATTAGAGGTGTACAGCTAGCGGGTGAGGAAGGGCCAAGGTTGGGTTTTTTTAGAGATGTGCGGCTGGCACTTTTCGTGTTTTGGTTTTGGTTCTAATTCTCCGCTCTTGTTTTGGTTGTGGCTTGGTTTTTGCCAAAACCACCCTTTTGTGGTTTGGTTTTGGTTTTGTATCTGGATGATTTAAAAAAAAACATAATGGCTAAAATCAGAATTTAGGGGTAATTTTGATCCTACTGTATTATTGGGTGTCGTACGGCATGCCGGCGCTCGGGCTCCCTGCGACCAGCATACTGGCGCCGGGAGCCCGAATGCTGGCATACCGACAGCGTGGCGAGCGCATAGCAGCCCCTTGCGGGCTCGCTGCGCTCACCACGCTGCGGACACGGCGCGCCACCATTTTTAAACTCCCTCCAGGGGGGTCGTGGACCCCCACGAGGGAGAATAGTTGTCTGTATGCCGGGTGTCGGGATTCCGGCGCCGGTATACTGTGCGCCGGTATCCCGACATTTGGCATACAGAAGACCACTCGTATTATTAACCTCAATAACATTAATTTCCACTCATTCCCAGTCTATTCTGAACACCTCACACCTCACAATATTGTTTTTAGGCCAAAAGGTTACACCGAGGTTGCTGGATGACTAAGCTAAGCAGTGGACAACACAAACACCTGGCCCTTCTAGGAGTGGCACTGCAGTGTCAGACAGGAGGGCAGATATAAAAAAGGGCCCAAACAGCACCTCATGCAAAGATGTAGAAGAGGTGCAATGAGGTAGCTGTATGACTAAGCCAAGCGACACAAACGATTGGCCCATCTAGGAGTGGCACTGCAGTGTCAGATAGGAGGGCAGATATAAAAAAAAGGCCCCAAACAGCACCTCATGCAAAGATGTAGAAGAGGTGCAATGAGGTAGCTGTATGACTAAAGGCCCATACACACTTGACGATAAAATGGGCGCCGTCGTTCATTTCAGCCCTCATCAACGACGTCGCTCATTATATCATCAAGTCTGTATGCATCCGACGACCACCGATGCGTGGCCCCGCGGGACGTTAACGACCCTCGCTTATCTGTGGAGCATGTATGCTCAATTTCCACTATGGTCTTTACCGACCAGAGACGTCGTTGAATGTGTATGCTGTAAACGACGAAAGACCAATGACCAAGCCACTGTTCACCAGCCCTGTTCCCAGCTTATTATTTTAATAAACTGTTCAGCTTGGATGCTTCAACGATTAATGGTCTTTGGTCATTGGTAGTGTGTATGCTCATGTCGTTTGCTCAGCTGTTCAAGGGAAGTCGTTAACGACGGTCGTTAGCAACGTGTGCATCGTCAAGTGTGTATGGGCCTTAAATCAAGCGATACAAACAATTGGCCCATCTAGGAGTGGCACTGCAGTGGCAGACAGGATGGCACTTTTCAAAAACTAGGCCCCAAACAGCACCTCATGCAAAGATGTAGAACAGGTGCAATGAGGTAGCTGACTATGCCAAGCGACACAAACAATTCCCACTGGAATTATACAGCAATATCACTGGAATTATACGGCAGTACCACTGGACATATACGGCAGCATCACTGGAATTATATGGCAGTATCACTGGACATATATACGGAATTGTCAGACAGGATGGCACTTTAAAAAACTAGTCCCCAAACAGCACATGATGCAAAGAAGAAAAAGAGGTGCAAGATGGAATTGTCTTGGGCCCTCCCACCCACCCTTATGTTGTATAAACAGGACATGCACACTTTAACAAACCAATCATTTCAGTGACAGGGTCTGCCACATGACTGTGGCTGAAATGACTGGTTTGTTTGGGCCCACACCAAAAAAGAAGCAATCAATCTCTCCTTGCACAAACTGGCTCTACAGAGGCAAGATGTCGACCTCATCCTCCAGTTCCTCACCCCTTTCACTGTGTACATCCCCCTTCTCACAGTATTAGTTCGTCCCCACTGGAATCCACCATCACAGGTCCCTATGTACTTTCCGGAGAAAATTGCTGGTCAAGGTATTCCTGGAGGTATTTATCATTCCTTTTGATGAACATCATCTTCTCCGCATTTTGTGGAAGTAACCTCCTACACTGATCGCTGACAAGGTTACCGGCTGCACTAAACACTCTTTCGGAGTACACACTGGAGGGGGGGGGGGGGGGGCAACTTAGGTAAAATAAAGCCAGTTTGTGCAAGGGCATCCAAATTGCCTCTTTTTCCTGCCAGTATACATACGGACTGTCTGACATGCCTACTTGGATGCTGTCACTCATATAATCCTCCACCATTCTTTCAATGGTGACAGAATCATATGCAGTGACAGCAGACATGTCAGTAATCATTGGCAGGTCCTTCAGTCCGGACCAGATGTCAGCACTCGCTCCTGACTGCCCTGCATCACCGCCAGCGGGTGTTCTAGCAAATCTTATCCTTTTCCTTGCAGCCCCTGTGGTGGGAGAAATTGAAGGAGGAGCTGTTGACGGGTCACATTCCGCTTGAGTTGACAATTTACTTACCAGCAGGTCTTTGCACTTCTGCTTTAAACCTAGGATCGAGCATGGTGTCCAAAATGTAGTGCTCTGAGTTCAACAGATTGACCACCCTTGAATCCTGGCAAAGCGAATGAAGGGCTCCATCCACAAGTCCAACATACTTAGCGGAATCTCTCCATCTTAGCTCCTCCTTTAATTTCTCCAGCTGCTTCTGCAAAAGCCTGGTGAGGGGAATGACCTGACTCAAGCTGGCAGTGTCTGAACTGACTTCACGTGTGGCAAGTTTAAAGGGTTGGAGAACCTTGCACAAGACGGAAATCATTCTCCACTGCTCTTGAATCAGGTGCATTCCCCCTCCTTTGTGTCACAACTGAGGGCCTGAGCTGACGGGAGGCAGCCTCAGTTGTAGGGGCTGAGATGTACCGGAACCTGGGAGGTTGTATCAGACCCCTGGACATGTAAGTAACATGAATAATAACTGCCCGAAGGCGTGACCACGACAACTTGGATAAAAGTCAATGATGTTTATTATGACAACTCCGCAACACAGCAGCAGTAAAAGAAAACGTAAAAGTCAGCAAATAATAAATACAGTTCCTGGGTACTACAGGATGGCAGGAGCCACAGGGCACTGGTAGTGTGAGATAGTTCTTATGATCTTCTAGATGGAAAGTCCTTACCAGGCCCGACTGTAGCTATGGAGATAACCCAGGATTGTGCCAGCTGGTGTTCCAGGAAAAGCTGGGTTGCTGAAGGTAAAACAGCTGCTGTGGATACTGGCTGGAACCAGACTGTTGTTAGCACGGAGTGGATACTGGCTGGAACCAGTTAAATAATAAATGAACTTGGGAGCGATGAAATATGAACTGAAATGTAGAACTTGAGAGCGGAGAAATAATAATACCGGTGGAGAGTGGTAAAGTGTAGAAAGGACACCGGCCCTTTAAGGGAAGCTGTACTCTGCTGGAAGCTGAGCTGGAAGCAGGTAATGTTGTAGCTGGAAACAGATGAATCCACAATGGATTGGAGAGTCAGGCTACACCGCAGGTGGAATGCTGGTGCGGGTCTCTATGGTGGAAGTCTTGAGACAGGAGCTGGAACCTGGAAGACAATCACAGGAGAGAGACAAACAGGAACTAGGTTTGACAACCAAAGCACTGACGCCTTCCTTGCTCAGGCACAGTGTATTTATACCTGCAGCAAGGAAGGGATTGGCTAGGCAATTATGCAGATTAACAATACTGACAACAGATTGGAGGAAATGATCAGCTGACAGAATCCAAGATGGCTGCGCCCATGCAGACACTTGGAGGGAAGTTTGGTTTGTAATCCATGTGGTAATGAAAACAGTAATGGCGGCGCCGGCCACTGGAGACGCCAGGCTGACAAGTGCACATCCAACCACGCGGACACAGCGGAGGCCGCGGCTGACGTAATCGCCACTCTGACACTCTGCATGCAGAAGCTCAGGGACGGCGGCGGAGGCCGCGGGAGACGCCATGCCAGATGTAATAAGGCGTTACTGTGACAGCGTCTCAGAGAGACAGGAGAGGATGCAGGAATGTGAACATTAGGATAACAGATGGGATCCGGTCCTGGAGCGCTGAGCCAGCCTTAGGAGGCATCTGATGGGTAAGAAATGGCGTCCAGATACCCGGATCGTGACAGCACCCCCCCCTTTAGGAGTGGCCCCAGGACACTTCTTTGGCTTTTGAGGAAACTTGGAATGGAATCTCCGGACCAAGGCAGGAGCATGGACATCAGAAGCATTGGTCCATGAACGTTCCTCAGGACCATAACCCTTCCAGTCAATAAGATATTGTAGTTGACCGTAACGGTGACGTGAGTCCAGGATCTTGGCCACTTCATACTCAACGCCTCGTTGAGTTTGGACTTTCGGAGTTGGAGGAAGTGAGGAATGAAACCGATTCAAGATCAGCGGTTTCAACAGGGAAACATGGAATGTCCTGGGTATTTTTAAGAAGGGAGGCAACTGGAGTCTGTAAGCAACAGGATTGATGACTTGTTCAATCTTGAAAGGACCGATATAGCGAGGTGCAAACTTCATACTGGGAACTCTTAACCTCAAATTCTTCGTGGATAACCATACCCGATCACCCACCTTGAGAGCAGGAACTGCTCGACGCTTCTTATCCGCAAACTTCTTGTACCTGAACGATGCCTTGAGCAGAGCTGATCGTACGCTCTTCCAGATATTGGCAAACTGATGCAAGGTGATATCCACTGCGGGAACAGAAGTTGCTGGAAGCGGTTGGAACTCAGGAACTTTAGGGTGGAATCCAAAGTTAGTGAAGATTGGTGTTGAAGCAGATGAAGAATGATACTGGTTGTTATGACAGAACTCGGCCCAGGGAAGTAATTGAACCCAGTCATCTTGAGAGGAGGACACATAGATGCGGAGGAAGGCCTCCAAGTCCTGATTCACCCTCTCGGTTTGACCATTGGTCTGAGGATGGTAAGCCGTGGAAAACTTTAGCTTGACTTGGAGGACTTGACATAAACTTCGCCAGAATTTGGCTGTGAATTGAACTCCTCGATCTGAGATAATTTCTTCAGGAAGACCGTGGAGTCGGAAGATCTCTTGTATGAATACTTGAGCCAACTTGGAAGCTGACGGAAGACCGGTGAGAGGAATGAAGTGTGCCATCTTGGTGAACCGGTCAACTACCACCCAGATGGTATTGAACTTGTTGCACATGGGTAAGTCTGTAATGAAATCCATCGACAAGTGGGTCCATGGTCGACGGGGAACGGATAGTGGAACCAGTTGCCCCGCAGGCGACTGGCGGGATACTTTATGTTGGGCACACTTTGGGCAAGATGCAATAAACTCCAAGACGTCCTTTTTCAGAGTTGGCCACCAATAGGACCTAGAGATAAACTCCAGGGTTTTTTGGATACCTGTATGTCCGGCAAAACGGGAAGCATGGGCCCAATGCATGAGCTTCTTCCTTAGCATCGGCTTCACAAAACTTTTCCCTGATGGGGGCGTAGAGTCCATCCCTACCGTGGAGAATGCCAACGGATTTATAATAGGATGCTTGTCTGAAGACTCTGACTCATTTTCTTGCTCCCATGAGCGGGAAAGGGCATCGGCCTTGCGATTCTGAGAGCCCGGACAGAACTGGAGTTTAAAGTCGAACCTGGAAAAGAAAAGTGCCCATCTGGCCTGACGAGGGTTGAGACATTGTGCGCCCTTCAGGTATAAAAGGTTCTTGTGGTCTGTAAGTATGGTGATTAAATGAGAAGCTCCCTCCAACAGATACCTCCACTCTTCTAGAGCGAGCTTGATGGCTAGCAACTCCTGGTCGCCAATGGCATAGTTGCGCTCAGCTGGGGAGAACTTCCGGGAGAAGAAACTGCAAGGATGTAAATAGCCATCTTTAGCCCTCTGAGATAACACCGCTCCTACTCCAACGGAGGAGGCATCCACCTCTAGGATGAAAGGAGAGTCGATGTCAGGCTGTTTCAGGACAGGCGCAGAGATGAACCTCTGTTTTAAAAGATGAAAAGCTTGCATGGCTTCTTCAGACCACTTGGACGGGTTAGCACCCTTCTTGGTGAAAGCAGTAATAGGCGCCACAATGGTGGAAAAGTCTCGTATAAACTTTCGGTAATAATTGGCGAACCCTAAGAACCTCTGGACCCCTTTGAGGGTTAAGGGTACCGGCCAATTCTGAATTGCTTGTAGTTTCTCAGGATCCATCTCTAGTCCGGAACCGGACACAATGTACCCTAGAAACGGAATGGACTTGACTTCAAAGACGCATTTTTCTAATTTGCAATAGAGATGATTGACACGGAGACGGGACAGAACCTCTTTAACCCAAAAACGATGTTCCTCTAAATCGTTGGCAAAAATGAGGATATCGTCTAGATAGACCACGACATGACGGTATAGAATGTCTCTGAAAATCTCATTGACAAAATGCTGGAAGACAGCTGGAGCATTGCTCAATCCGAAGGGCATGACGAGGTACTCATAATGTCCGTCACGGGTGTTAAAGGCGGTCTTCCACTCGTCACCCTCACGGATCCGGATGAGATTGTATGCACCTCGCAAGTCCAGCTTTGTAAAGATGGTAGCTCTGCTAACTCTGTCAAAGAGCTCAGTAATCAGGGGTAAAGGATAACGGTTCTTGATGGTAATGTCGTTCAAACCTCTGTAGTCGATGCACGGCCGCAGACCACCATCTTTCTTTTTTACAAAAAAGAAGCCTGCGCCGGCTGGGGAAGAAGAAGGTCGAATGAACCCCTTTGCTAGGTTCTCTTTAATGTATTCCTCCATAGAATGCGTCTCAGGCAGAGACAACGGATAAGTTCGGCCTCGAGGTGGAACCTTCCCTGGAACGAGATCAATCGGGCAGTCCCATTCTCTATGAGGAGGAAGGATATCAGCAGAAGCTTTACTGAACACATCCGTGAAATCTTGATATGGAGGAGGTGGAACATCAGACGACCTGGGGGAGGAAGAACAGACAGGCAATACTTTAAACAAACATGTCTCTGCACAGGAGGAACCCCATGCCAGGATTTGCGTAGTCGTCCAATCAATTGTAGGATTGTGAAGACGGAGCCATGGAAGGCCCAGGACCACAGGATGTGTGGCTCTTGGAATCACTAAAAGTGAAATAAGTTCGGAATGAAGAACTCCCACTCTCAGACGAACTGGTAGAGTCCTTAGAGCAATAACAGTATCAAAAATTTTACTGCCATCCACGGCAGTTAAGGAAAAGGAGGAAGGAAGTCTCTCGGTGGGTAGGGACCACCGTTTAACATAGGCTTCAGTAATAAAGTTCCCAGCTGCTCCGGAATCAAGGAGAGCAATGACGTTCCGATAACGTTGAGCAACTTGAAGCGAGACTGGGAGATTACAATCATGAGGAGATGGAGAGGAGATCATTACTCCTAGCCGGCCCTCTCCTGGGCGAGCTAGGGTTTGGAGTTTTCCCGGACGTTCGGGACAGGCATTGATGGTGTGAGACGGAGCTGCACAGTAAAGACAAAGAGACTCAGAGAGACGTCTTCGGCGCTCAGCAGGAGTTAAACGGGAACGGCCAATTTGCATGGGCTCATCTTTAGATGGTGACAGTTGACGAGGAGGAGGAGCAGAAGATTTTGGAGCAGATGATCTTCCACGCTCAGTTGCTCTCTCTCTGAAACGTAAATCAACTTTCGTGCAGAGTGAGATTAGCTCATCTAACTTAGAAGGTAAGTCTCTGGTAGCTAACTCATCTTTAATAAGCTCAGATAAGCCATGCCAGAATGCAGCATACAGGGCCTCGTCGTTCCATGCCAGTTCGGATGCCAGGATCTGGAACTGTATCAGATATTGTCCTACAGTACGTGACCCCTGGCGTAAACGGAGAATCTCGGATGAAGCTGAGGTTACCCGGCCTGGCTCGTCGAAGATGCGCCTGAATGTTGACACGAATGCAGTGTAAGAAGATAGCAGGGTGTCGGACCTCTCCCATAATGGTGATGCCCAGTCAAGGGTGGAGCCACTGAGAAGAGAGATGATGTAGGCAATTTTTGTACGGTCACTGGGAAAATTGCCAGGTTGTAGCTCAAACTGAATCTCACACTGGTTGAGAAATCCCCTGCAGAATCTTGGAGATCCGTCAAATTTTGCTGGCGTTGGAAGATGAAGACGTGGAGCAGAAATGGGTAAGGTGGGTGGGGTTATAGCTGGAGTCACTGTGGTTGACGCACCAGATGCGCCTGATCCACGGAGAGTTGTCTGAATCCCATCCAGCCGAGTAGAGAGATCCTGGAGACAGCGGATGATGTGGCCTTGTGCAGCCTCCTGATGTTCTAGTCGGGCTGCCAGTTCTTGCATCGGCCTGGCCGCTTGATCCTGGTCTCCGGCTGGATTCATTAGGTCAGTGCTTACTGTCACAACTGAGGGCCTGAGCTGACGGGAGGCAGCCTCAGTTGTAGGGGCTGAGATGTACCGGAACCTGGGAGGTTGTATCAGACCCCTGGACATGTAAGTAACATGAATAATAACTGCCCGAAGGCGTGACCACGACAACTTGGATAAAAGTCAATGATGTTTATTATGACAACTCCGCAACACAGCAGCAGTAAAAGAAAACGTAAAAGTCAGCAAATAAATACAGTTCCTGGGTACTACAGGATGGCAGGAGCCACAGGGCACTGGTAGTGTGAGATAGTTCTTATGATCTTCTAGATGGAAAGTCCTTACCAGGCCCGACTGTAGCTATGGAGATAACCCAGGATTGTGCCAGCTGGTGTTCCAGGAAAAGCTGGGTTGCTGAAGGTAAAACAGCTGCTGTGGATACTGGCTGGAACCAGACTGTTGTTAGCACGGAGTGGATACTGGCTGGAACCAGTTAAATAATAAATGAACTTGGGAGCGATGAAATATGAACTGAAATGTAGAACTTGAGAGCGGAGAAATAATAATACCGGTGGAGAGTGGTAAAGTGTAGAAAGGACACCGGCCCTTTAAGGGAAGCTGTACTCTGCTGGAAGCTGAGCTGGAAGCAGGTAATGTTGTAGCTGGAAACAGATGAATCCACAATGGATTGGAGAGTCAGGCTACACCGCAGGTGGAATGCTGGTGCGGGTCTCTATGGTGGAAGTCTTGAGACAGGAGCTGGAACCTGGAAGACAATCACAGGAGAGAGACAAACAGGAACTAGGTTTGACAACCAAAGCACTGACGCCTTCCTTGCTCAGGCACAGTGTATTTATACCTGCAGCAAGGAAGGGATTGGCTAGGCAATTATGCAGATTAACAATACTGACAACAGATTGGAGGAAATGATCAGCTGACAGAATCCAAGATGGCTGCGCCCATGCAGACACTTGGAGGGAAGTTTGGTTTGTAATCCATGTGGTAATGAATACAGTAATGGCGGCGCCGGCCACTGGAGACGCCAGGCTGACAAGTGCACATCCAACCACGCGGACACAGCGGAGGCCGCGGCTGACGTAATCGCCACTCTGACACTCTGCATGCAGAAGCTCAGGGACGGCGGCGGAGGCCGCGGGAGACGCCATGCCAGATGTAATAAGGCGTTACTGTGACAGCGTCTCAGAGAGACAGGAGAGGATGCAGGAATGTGAACATTAGGATAACAGATGGGATCCGGTCCTGGAGCGCTGAGCCGGCCTTAGGAGGCATCTGATGGGTAAGAAATGGCGTCCAGATACCCGGATCGTGACACTTTGCCTATATCATAGGTGGATGTATAGGCTTTAATGGCCTTTTGCTGCTCCTCCATCAACTGAAGCATATAGTGTTGAATTCAACCTTGTTACCACCTCTTACTTCAGTTGATGGCAGGACAGGTTCAGGAGTGTTTGCTGATGCTCCAGTCTTCGGCACACAGTGGCAGAATGTCAAAACTGGCCCGCAATTTTTCAGGTCACCGACAGCATCTGCTGTATACCCCTGTCATTTAAAAAAAAAGTCTGCACCACCAAATTAATTGTACGTGCAAAACATGGGACGTGCTGGAATTTGCCCAGCTGTAATGCACGCACAATATTGGTGGCATTGTCCGGTATCACAAATCCCCAGGAGAGTCTAAGTGGGGTAAGCCAATGCGCGATGATGTCCCTCAGTTTCTGTAAGAGATTGACAGCGGTGTGCCTCTTTCGTAAAGCGGAGATACACAGTGTAGCCTGCCTAGGACACTGGCGACACTTTTTCTGACATCTCTGTACGTTCTCGGTATCGCCTGCCTAGTGAAGTGGAACCTAGATGGGATTTGGTACCGTGGACACAATACCTCCATCAATTTTCTAAATCCCACTGCACTAATTGGGGATACTGGACACACTAACGCCAACATAAGTGTCAAGGCCACAGTTATCCACTTTGCAACAGGATGACTGCTGTCCTATTTCATCTTCCTCACAAAGGTCTGTTGGACAGTCAATTGCTTAGTTGAAGTAGTACAAGTGGTCTTCCGACTTCCCCTCTGGGATGATGGTCGACTCCAAGCAGCAACAACAGCAGCGCCAGCAGCAGTAGATGTACCACTCAAGAATCCTCCCGAAGAATCCCGCTTAAGAGAGGACTTGTCTGTCTTGCCAGGGACATGGCCTGCAGGACTACTGACGTTCATGGCTGAGGCGGCAGTTGATGTTGAGGGAGTTGGTGGTGTGGCTTGCAGGAGCTTGGGTACAAGAAGAAGAAGGGATTTACAGATGTGTCCACTATTACCTTTCTGAAAAAAGTATCATGGCCTGCCGTTCATGGCACGAGATAAGCTTTCCTCTTAAGATATACACGGCAAGCCATGTGTATCTCCTCTGAAATATAGTGCAGTACCACTTTTCAGACAGCAGGTGGCATTTTCAGAAACTGAGCAAGCATAATAAAATTGCTGAGCAATGGATTTAACAAAGAATCGATTCGCACAGCAGATCGCAAGGAGATTGACAGGAAGAGGGCATTTGTGGGTGGCAACTGAACGCTTTCTGGGAGTGTTTGGAAAAACGCAGGCGTGTCCAAGCGTTTGCAGGGCAGGTGTCTGACGTCAATTCCGGACACGAACAGGCTAAAGTGTTTGCCCCGAATTTACATCAGACACCCACCCTGCAAACGCATAGACACACCTGCGTTTTTCCAAACACTCCCAGAAAACGGTCAGTTGACATCCACAAATGTTTTCTTCCAGTCAATCTCCTTGCGATTGTCTGTGCGAATGGATTCTTCATTAAATCCATTGCTCAGCAACGATCCACTTTGTACCTGTGCGACGCGCCTGCGTATTGCGGGGCACACACATGCGCAGTTATGTCCTGATCGCAGCTCAGCAAAACAACCTAGCGTGCAATCAGGCCTGCATGACCCCCATGGTTTTGCCCATCTGCTAACAAAATGTCAGCTATGGGGGGGTCATTCCGAGTTGATCGTAGCCCTGCAAAATTTTGCAGGGCTACGATCAGGAACAGAGATATGCGGGGGATGCCCAGCACAGGGCCAGTCCGCCCCGCAGGTCAGTAACGCCCCCCCTTCCTGCAGAAGTGCAAAAGTATTGCACAGCGGCGATGCTTTTGTACTTCAGGAGTAGCTCCCGGCCAGCGCAGCTTTAGCGTGCTGGCCGGGAGCTACTCATTACTACACGGCCCGCAGCGGCTGGTCAGCAGCAGCGATCGGGTCAGAATGACCCCCATGAGCCGTATGTGCAGGGCAATTTATCCATCATGCACACGGGAATATCAGCTGCAGCAGCTAATTGTGAAGTATTAATATTTTTCCAATACATCTCTCATACTAACTTCCAACATGTACCTGGCTCAATGTTGCCTATATGTTTAAAAAAATCTTTTTCCTTGTGATTGATAATGTGCTGATGAAGAGTTCATACAAACTCCACACAGAGATTCAATATAGAAATTATGATACTAACTAAAAGGCACTATTGATACTTGTCATTTTTTGCAATTGTTTGGTGGTTAAGGTGCGAGTAGAGAGAATTTTTGGTATTTCAATACCACATATATTTCACTGGGATCCGGTCTGAAGATCGACAGTGTCTGCCATACAAGTGGGTGCTGCGTCTGTCTGCCACAAATCGGTCCAGCGCTGAGGCTGTGTTGCCGTAATAAGTCACTGGGTGCTCTGTCTGCCATACAAGTGGGTGCTGTGCCTGTCTGCCACAAATCAGTCCTGTGCTTGGGCTGTGCTCCATAAGTCAGTTGGTGCTCTGCCTGCCATACAAGTGGGTGAAGAAACATGAGACCCAGAGCCTGATCAGCCATAAGGCTGCAGCCTGGATAGCTGAGTCCTGGGGGGGCGCAGCACCGGCACAATAGATGCTTAGGCTCTACCTACTACTGGAAGATGCAGATTCCATGCAGACAGCATGGAAGACGGCCCTTATAGGAGACAGATGCCAGGGGTATTACTAGACCATTACCCAGCGCTACCCAGAATGAGCATGTAACCCCCTGGCTCTAAGCATATAACCCCTATGGCAAAAAGCATATGTAACCCCTGGCAACGAGCATGTAACCCCTGGCAACGAGCATGTGACCGGGTCAGACTTCCGGTCAGCAGAATCAAGGATGCCGGTGGCTTCTCCTCCCACCTCTAGCCACTGATAGAGATAAAAGCTTAGCTACCATTCTTAATTATAATAATGCAATTCATTTTAATATTACAAAGAGATTTGATTAAACTAGCTTGAACATATGGAAAATTATAAAAGCTTGTGTTATATAACATTGTGTGTGAAAGTGAGCATTTGGCACCCTGCTCTCTGCTCTCTCCTCAGAAATGGAAAATATCTATATGTAGCTCCAGATAAGCAGAAGGACAAGGGGCATATGAAGTTATATAATTGTGTTAATCATTTACTGCCAATATTTGTGTATAAATATCGAAGCTGACCAAAATAAAGCAGATTACTTATGAGACATGCGGCTGTGTGTGTCTTTGAGTTCTCTCAGCAATACATTATGACCTGGTATCCACAGGTGACATGATAATGGACAAGGGACCAAACCGGGGCCACCTAGACGGCTCTATCATTTAATGGGGGACTCTACGGGATGACTAACACAAGGAAAAGCATCTAATGAGAGTTTCTGTGTTGGAGGCGAATTGTTCTCAAGGACTCTGATTTCACATTGGGTGAGTAAAACGATGGGACTGCAGCCATATTTTGCTCAAAATCAGACTTCTTGAGTGTAATTCTAGAGATAATGTGCATTTATGTTTTTCCTTGAACTGTCATTATAAAGAAACCCGATTATCTTGTCACACAGCCTAGATTACTTGAATTATGTTATATTGCGCAGCTAAAAAGTATTGCTTGTTGTAATCTAAGGCAGATACAGGTGTATTGCTTGCGCAGCTAAAGTTTATTGCTTGTTGTAATCTAAGGCATATACAGGTGTATTGCTTAGCTAAGGTGCATTGCTTGTTGCAGCTACAGTATAAAGCTAAGGCATAAGGCGTAAGGCATATTGCAGTTGTTGTCATATGTTTGTATGTTTGCATGTATGCTGAATGACTGAATCTGTGTCTATGTCTTATTAGCGCATGCGCCCACAGAACAATTGGAATAGTATACAAAGGCGTACCTAGTTTGCAATTGTGTGCGGTACAGAGGTGTACTAAGGTTAATTATTATGCAGGATTTACCCAGTGTCTTTTGCAACGTAGATAACCATCTCAGAATAGGAAAGGCATTTTAACAGAATTTGCTAGTATTGTGGGATATCATTTGGATGCTCAATTGTTGTCAGTGCATAGAAATGAACCATATCCTTTATGCTTAGCTGATTAACCTACTGATCATTTTTTTTTTTTTAAATACCAGCAGTGTCCAACAAGTTTTCAGAAAAGTTAGAAGACTGAATATGGTGTTTTAGATTGCATGTATTGTAAATGTGATTTAGTACAGTCAGACACGTTCAGTAGAAACAAAAATAGGCTGAGAAAGGTGTGTGTCCAGACAAAACTTATAGCCAGTGATACACAGATACTTCTCGTTCAAGGACATATCCCTCTTCACCGCAGGTGGATTCGGCCACACCCAGAGGGCTTAATTACCCCAATGGGAGGGAAAGGGAGTAAGATGAAGCGCTTAGCAGAACGTGAGGGAAGGATAGGAATTAAGCGTATTAACGCTATCCTTAAAAGAGCTAATTTTCCAAAGGATGGAATCTTAGATACAGAGGCTTGGAAAAGGTTCCAGGCCACAGATAGTCACTGGCTACAAAAGAAAGGTTATTTGGACACTGTAAATATATGGCTTATTGTTTCACAAGAACTGGAAGTTGAGGAAAGAATTAGACAGGAAGATTGTAGGTCTAATATAATACCACCACCCAATGTTACAATAACATGTTATGCTATTTATAATGATGGGAATGTGGAAGGGGGGTCAGCCCCCTCAGCAGTATCAATGCATGCAGAATCAAGGACACATGATAAAGCGGGAGTTTTAACTCCTTCAGCAACATATGCAGAACAAATGACACCTAAAAAACGTTATGAAAATACTTTAAGTTATAAAAAAAATCCAGAAGGTACACTGGTTCTTAGGGATGTTATCCACTACCCTGAAAGAAAGTGTCTTTATTGTGGGAGATGTGTTCCGGAGGGAAGTGAAAAATGTTTCTTTTGTGGTAACTGGGTAGAGCCAAATTCAGGACCATGTGAATCACAAAATGTTAAACCAAAAACTCCAGGGATATTTAGGAGGTTGTGGAACTTTGCTAGTAGTCCTAACAGAGATCCAAGAGGAATATCTCGTAAAAATTACAATGTAATGCCTGTTAGAGTTAGTAGTCATGCTAATCCCAGACATACAACTGACAGGTTACCTGTGGCTGAAGGATATATTGCAGAATATGTGGAGCAGGAACAATACATACCCTGGCTCCCTTCAGAGGTTATGCGTACTGTAAATGACTTACCAGATATCAGAAAAAGTCCAGCTGAATTTGAAAAAAAGATTAAACAAGTGTATCTTGTGTATAGACCGTGTTGGGTTGATTTAGAACAGATTCTTAGAGCTTCCATAGGAATAGGTGAATATAATATGCTTCTTGCCATAGCTCCTCAGGAGGCAGATAGTGATAGGGGGAAAATTGAGAATGCTCCCCTTAAAGCCAACCGCTATACTATGGCTTCAGGCTCACAACTGTTGTATAGAGTACAAGTCAGATGTAAGCAAATCAGAGACACTGCACCAGCTGAACCTGATCTGGTAAAAAAAACAAACCTCAGCATAAGGGAATACTCTAACAACGCCAGACTGTTTAAGACCAGGTTCCTTAATGAACTTAGACCTGAATACAGGCAGCAGTTGTATGCAGTCCGACCAGAAGCAAATTTGATGAACATTACCTCACTAGTAGAAGTCCTAGAAGGGATTCAAGATAACGAGAAAGAAAGGAGAGATAAGAGAACTTCCAAAGCACCAGCTGTTACTATACATGTAGTGCAGGCTGCCCAGTCTAACACCAAGACAAATAAGGTCCAAAGTCAAGGTAAAGGTGTAAATAACTCCAGGCCCTACACCACAAGAAATGTGCAGGGTGAAGACATGACTGGTAAATGTTTTTGGTGCAAGGTTTCAGGTCATCAGAAGAAGAAAAGCAGAAAATACCAGACATGGCTGAAATATAAGGACTCTGTCCCAAACTTCACGGTACAACAGGAATGACTGAATCCTGCTACGGGGTCCACCTACTCAAGTGACACCTACACTGACCCCATAAAAGGTACTGTTATGCTTACTCTACCTACAGGAAACACCCTAGAATGCCTTTTGGACACTGGAGCAGCAGTCACTGTACTTAAGAAAACTGACGTCCCAGAAGAACTCTTAACCAGCCACTATGTCGATGGGACAGGACTGGGAGGACAGCCCCTCCCTCTTCAAAGAGTGAATTTGTTGGGAGCTGATATCCTTAACATCATGCAAGCTACTATTCAGTATACCCCACAAGGAATCAAGTATACCAGCAATATTCCAGCTATCATGAAGCCTAGCATTGAAGCAGCAATTGAAGTTTATCTACATGCAAGTTTTGTATGACAGCACAAAGAAAGAGGCTTCAAGCTACACCACAGAGCAAGTTGAAGAAATTCCATGAGGAGAAAGGCCATGCACTTGGAGTCATCACGCAACTGCATGGAAGCAAGCAACGCCCAGTGGCTTATCTTTCAAACAAACTGGACAACATTATCCAAGGAGCACCCACCTGCATCAGAGCAGTTGCAGCAACAGCAGTCCTCAAACAGAAATGCATAGACATTGTGCTCAATCATGAACTGATCATTCAGGTACCACATGCGGTGACTGAAATACTACAGCAAGCCAGAACCAAGCACTTATCAGCTGCAAGACTCACCAAGTATGAAGTAGCTCTACTAAGTGCCACAAATGTCACCATCAAAAGATGCACCACCCTCAACCCAGCGACTCTACTACCAGCCCTATTGCAGGAAGAAGGAGCAGAGTATGAATCTCTAGATTCAAAAGGAGGGAGAAGAGAGACATATAATATCTTTAGCATTGGTACCCAGAATAACCAGGATGATGAGGACCACATGAACTATGGGAATGCAGAAAGTGATGAAAATATTCACAATAAAATTTTTTCCCATGACTGCATGGCTCTGATGGAACAAGAGACTCAACCAATACCTCATGTCACAGACACAACCCTTCCTGATGCACAGCACAATCTCTATGTGGATGGTTCAAGATACTATGAGGATGGGATTCCTTATACAGGATACGCAGTAACCAGTAAACATGAAGTTGTGGACTCAGGATCCCTACCATCCCAGCACAGGATTGTGGGCCAGATATGGAAAAGCAGAGGCTTCAAGAAGGCAAGTGGCGAAAACATACAATGTGCTTCCCTGATCAGACACCAGTTGAGAGCTCTGCAAGAGCCACAGAAAAGGTTGCAGTAATGAAGATCCAGGCACATGAAGAAATTACACTCCTGAAACAAGAGGCAACAATCTGGCAAGATGCTGAAGCAAAGAGGGCAGCAAAATGCCCCCAGCAGATAAGGCAAGCCTATACAGTAACTACTCCAGTGCCAGACCAAATGCCTGATTATGCTACGCTGATTGAACTTCAGAACAAAGCAGGAGAGAGTGAGAAAGAAGCCTGTGGAAAGAGAAAGCAACGAAACAACCAGTAAAGGTAGCCATCTACACCACACATACAGAAGTAACAGAAAGAAGCAAAGCCTCAAATGCCTGATCTACAGGATTTGAAGAAATTTCAGGAACAAGCAGGTCCTAAAGAAAAAGCAGCATGGCAGAGAAGAGGAGCCAGACAAGAAGAAGAAACTGGCTTATGGAAATTAGAAGAAAATTTATACTTACCCAGAAGCTTATACCCCCGTATGTGTTAAGTCAGCCATGGACTCACACACCTGGGAAATGATCAGATGGGAAACTTAGTCACAGAAAAGATGGATAGCTCCAGAATTTTATCCAGATGCAACCAAGTTTGTACAAGCCTGCTGGATATGTGGAAATGTCCAATCCAAGACAGAAGGTCAAGACAACCCTTGGAGCAATCCCCAAAAGTTATTTTCCAGACTGCAAATTGACTATAACTAACTGCCAAAGATGTATTGATAGTCACAGACATTTTTCAGTTATTGGCCAATGGCAAAAGCTACAGCAAGATCAATAGATAGAAAATTAAGTTCAGAAGATATTTGCAGATAAGGAGTACCAGAAGTTACAGTATCAGATTAGTGAGTGTGTCACAGAAACCAGAAAGGGATGCTAAAGTGTTCTTACTGAAGAAACTGACACCTCTGTGTTCTCTAGTTTTTTTTTATCTCCCAGATTCAGGAGCAGATCTGAATCCCCACAAGCTTTAACCAGGAGATTGGGTGTATCTGGAAAGACATGTGAAAAAGTCACTTGAGCCCAGATTTGATGGTCCATATCGAGTGTTTCTGACCACGCCCACTTCTGTGTCAATTAAGGAAAGAGAAACTTGGGTTCCACTGCAATTTTGCTCAAGTTAAGTTTGAACGATGAAATATGCAAACATGCAAAGGAGATTGTTGAAATAGTGATGTTTTTTAGCAAATTGCATATATCTGAATTTAAGATGCTATCTTTGTTTCCCTTCCTTTCAGCTTGAAAGAAATTTGTAAAGTGTAAACTCAAAGAAGAAACTACAGAAGAGCTCGGCAAGAAGGAGCCGTGAGCAGTCTACCTTAATGGATATGATGTGAACGGTTCTTTACCTTCCGTGGGATAGAGTGACAAGCACCATCCTATGGGAACATAGCCTTTAGCACCATTATAGCTAGACTGTTTGCTTAGTCTCTTGTAGGTAGAGTTTATGTGATGCCTTGTAGCTCAACTGTAATGTCATATTGTAATACCAGATGAACCTGTAATGTTTGATTATTATAAAATAGGAGGGAAACTGATAGAGATAAAAGCTTAGCTACCATTCTTAATTATAATAATGCAATTCATTTTAATATTACAAAGAGATTTGATTAAACTAGCTTGAACATATGGAAAATTATAAAAGCTTGTGTTATATAACATTGTGTGTGAAAGTGAGCATTTGGCACCCTGCTCTCTGCTCTCTCCTCAGAAATGGAAAATATCTATATGTAGCTCCAGATAAGCAGAAGGACAAGGGGCATATGAAGTTATATAATTGTGTTAATCATTTACTGCCAATATTTGTGTATAAATATCGAAGCTGACCAAAATAAAGCAGATTACTTATGAGACATGCGGCTGTGTGTGTCTTTGAGTTCTCTCAGCAATACATTATGACCTGGTATCCAGAAGTGACATGATAATCAAAGGGACCAACCAGAGCTACCTAGACAGCTCTATCACCACCAACAGCACCGTGGGCAGCAACATGGACATCCATATGTGCAGGGCAATTTATCCATCAGGCACACGGGAATATCAGCAGCGGCAGCTAATTGTGAAGTATTAATATATCTCCAATACATGTGGGAGTGCCAGTAGTGTCCTCGGTGCAGAGGTGTAGGTGGTGTAATCAGTGCAGGAGGGCTGGCAGTATCCCCAGTGCAGGAGTGTCAGTAGTGCGGGAGATGTCCTCCTTGCACTTGGTTGATGGTACCGTGGACACTTCTGGCACTCCCGCACTGCCAGCACCCCATAACTACTGCAAGGAGGACACCTCCCACACTGCCGACAATGCCGACACCCCTGAACTCCTTCACCGAGGACACTTCTGGCACTCCCACACTGCCGACACTCCTGAACTCCTGCACTAAGGACACCTCCAGTACTCCCGAACTGCCCACACTGCCAGCACCCCTGCACTGAGGACACTGCCCGCACTGCCGGCGCCCCTAAACTCCTGCACTGAGGACACCTCCCACACTGCCAACACTGCTGGCATCCCTGCACCAAGGACACGTCTGGCACTCCAACACTGCCGACACCTCTGAACTCCTGCACTAAGGACACCTCCAGTACTCCCGCACTGCCAACACTGCCAGCACCCCTGAACTCCTGCAAGGAGGACACCTCCTGCACTGCTGACATTGCCGGCACCCCTGAACTTCTGCAAGGAGGACACCTGCTGCACTCCCACACAGCCGACACCTCTGAACTCCTGCACTAATGCTAGCCATACATCAGACCAACTTTTCTCCAACACTCCAAACTTCCAACCATCCAACTTGTCTGTTCAACTAAAACAGTGCCCCACACATCTCACCAACTTTTTACCAGTGCTCCACACATCTAACCAACTTTTCATCAGACCAACCAACCTTCCAACTTCTGTCCAACTTGTGATGTCACCGAAGTAGGCGGACAGTGCCTGCCTACAGTTCTTCAGTTTTGTTTTGTTTTTTAATTTCAAAACATGCAGAAGTGTCTTTTTTTTCAGTGAAACTGGGCTTTTCTTTCACCACCATACATTTATTAGATTTACTTATTTTTATACTGAACTATGGATACCAGCATGGTTGGGCTGCCAAGGCAAATATATATATATATATATATATATATATATAATATATATGATGTAGATATTCGGCACTCCCAATGTAGTAAAATGTACAGCTTACCAGGTGCCCTCTTTTTTGGAGGCACAAGTATTATTTGTATATTTTTAAAAAGATTATTATTATATATATATATATATATTTTTTTTTAATGGAATGGGAAAAACCCCCCAAAAAACTGCGTGGGGTCCCCCCTCCAAAGCATAACCAGCCTCGGGCTCTTCGAGCCGGTCCTGGTTCTAAAAATCCGGGGGGAAAACGGACAGGAGATCCCCCGTATTTTTAAAACCAGCACCGGGCTTTGCGCCTGGTGCTGGTGCAAAAAATACGGGGGACAAAAAGAGTAGGGGTCCCCCGTATGTTTTACACCAGCATCGGGCTCCACTAGCTGGACAGATAATGCCACAGCCGGGGGTCACTTTTATACAGTGCCCTGCGGCCGTGGCATTAAATATCCAACTAGTCACCCCTTGCCGGGGTACCCTGGGTGAGTGGGGACCCCTTCAATCAAGGGGTCCACCCCCCAGCCACCCAAGGGCCAGGGGTGAAGCCCGAGGCTGTCCCCCCCATCCAAAGGCTGCGGATGGGGGGCTGATAGCCTTGAGAAAATTGAAAGAATATTGTTTTTTCCAGTAGTACTACAAGTCCCAGCAAGCCTCCCCCGCAAGCTGGTACTTGGAGAACCACAAGTACCAGCATGCGGGAGAAAAACGTGCCCGCTGGTACCTGTAGTTCTAATGGAAAAAAATACCCAAATAAAACAGGAGACACACACCGTGACAGTAAAACTTTATTTCACACATGTCGACACACACATACTTACCTATGTTGACTGTTTTCTGCCCAGCGATATCGGTGATCACACGGGCTAAGCAAGATCACTCAGCACACAGAGCTGCACCAGCGTTGTGTGCTGAGCGATCTGTCACTGCCTGTGTTTGTAAAAGAGAAAACATGGGTGATGACTAGATCTTTCAAGCATGCAGGGACGCACATCACTATCGCTATAGTCCATACACACATAGCGATTTGTGCTGTATTTCTAAGTGACTCAGCAAATCAATTAGAAAAGCAGCCCAAATCGCTATGTGTGTGTGATCGTATTCAGGTCATTCTGATGTACAGTATTGCCAGCTTTAGAGTCCAGTTCTTAATTGTGTAGGTGTGAAAATCTCAGTGTGAGAGGCTTTGAAGTAGATTCCTTGGGGAATAGAGATACAGCACAGTAACATGTATTCTGGGTGGGGGAAGGGCTGCTGTCCTGGAATTTGAAATAAACAGTGAACTTTTAGCAATTCAGAGCCTCAGTTTATTAATGCAAAAATTGGAGTTATTTGTTACTCAGAGCACAGAGGTGAATGAAGTCTAAAGTGACATTAAAGAATAAGTTAATTAAAACCTAATAGTGCTACAAGGTAACGGAGCATATTATAAGACTTTGCAATGATAAAATAATTCCAACTAAATAGTATAAATATACTGTAATTTAGACAAAACTGAATGCAATCTCTTGGATGCTTTGTACAATCCATACACAATTACAGTATACAGTGTTGCAGAGGTGACTACTTTTTTTTTTTAAAACAATTTTCAAGATTGCATAACAAATGTAATACTAGGGTGTACATATGTTACAGATAAAATATAACAAATTAATTAATTTAAGCAGGTAGTCTAATTTTGATATTTCAAGCATTTGCAGAAAGGATGAGTACGATAGGTAAAGGGCCCTTTATGCAAATTCTATGCATTATTCGTTTGCGTACTGTTTTTTTTTGATGTGTCGACATATGGCCTGTCGACCAATATTGGTCGACCTAATGACTGTTGACCTTCTTTTTGTCGACAATATGATCCATTCCAATTACATGCAGCTGGCTTGTCCATTTCTTTCTATAATCACTGGCAGCACAGAAAATAAATGGTCTACATAATTATTACAGGTCTCCAATGTAAGTACGTTTTTCCAAAATGTATTGATGCCATCAATCAGTTGCTCTTTTGTCCTTGGCTTACATTGAGAACGAATATAACTTTTCATTTGAGACCACACTAGCTCGATAGGATTCATGTCCGGTGATCTGTGAAAAGTCAATAAAGGGAGAGAATTTAAAAATGGAATATTTGGCATTTCATGCCTTACAGGAAGCATCAGTCTACAGGGCAAAACTGTACTTACTCTGGTGGTGTGCGTTGCCAAATTATGCCTTTTTCCTCTATGAATTTGGCCGAAGCACTATGTTTTGGATCATTGTCCTGGAACATTCGATGTCCAGATGACCAATACTTTCTTACATACGGCACTAAAGTATCATTAATGATCATGGACTGGAAGAATGTTTTATCCATGATACCTGACGTAGAACAATAAAAAAAACAGGATTTTATAAGTGTCCTCGGTGCAGGGGTCCCATCAGTGTCGGCAGTACGGGAGATGTCCTCAGTCCATGAGAGCTAACAATAGGTGTGCCGGCAGGGTAGCGGTGTCGGCAGTGTGGGAGGTGTCCTCAGTGTAGGAGTGCTGGCAATAGGTGTGCCGGCAGAACGGGGGTGTCGGCAGTGTCAACAGTGCGGGAGGTGTCCTCATTGCAAGAGTTCAGGGGTGCCGGAAGTGTGGGGTTGCCGGAAGTGTCCTCGGTGTAGAAGTGCCAGCAGTGCGGGAGGTGTCCTCAGTCCATGAGTGCTAGCAATAGGTGTGCCGGCAGGGCAGGGGTGTTGGCAGTGCAAAAGGTGTCCTCATTGCAGGAGTGCCGGCAGTGAGGGTGGTGTCCTCATTGCAGGAGTTCAGGGGTGCCGGCAGTGTGGTAGTGCCGGAAGTGTCCTCAGTGCAGGGGTGCCGGCAGTGTCGGCAGTGCAGGAGGTGTCCTTAGTGCAGGAATTCTGGCAGTATCCCCAGTGCAGGAGTGTCATCAGTGCAGGCAGTGTCGGTGGTGTACTCAGTGCAGGGGTGTCGGCAGTGTCGGCAGTGTGGGAGTACTGGAGGTGTCCTTAGTGCAGGAGTTCAGGGGTGTCAGCAGTTTGGGAGTGCCAGAAGTGTCCTTGGTGCAGGGGTGTCCTCAGTCCATGAGTGCTAGCAATAGGTGTGCTGGCAGGGCAGGGGTGTCGGCAGTGCAAAAGGTGTCCTCATTGCAGGAGTGCTGGCAGTGAGGGCGGTGTCCTCATTGCAGGAGTTCAGGGGTGCCAGCAGTGTGGGAGTGTCGGAAGTGTCCTCTGTGCAGGAATGCTGGCAGTATACCCAGTGCAGGAGTGTCGGCAGTGCGGGAAGTGCCGGCGGTGTCCTCAGTGCAGGGGTACCGGCAGTGTCGGCAGTGCGGGAGTACTGGAGGTGTCCTTAGTGCAGGAGTTCAAGGGTGTCGGCAGTGTGGGAGTGCCAGAAGTGTCCTTGGTGCGAGAGGTGTCTTCAGTGCAGGAGTGCTGGCAGTATCCCCAGCGCAGGGGTGCCAGAAGTGTCAGCAGTCAGAGGTGCAGGCAGTGTGGGAGTGCCGTAAGTGTCCTCGGTGCAAAAGTGCCGGCAGTGTCGGCAGTGCAGGAGGTGTCCTCAACGCAGGAGTGCTGGCAGCATCCCCAGTGCAGGGGTGCCGGCAGTGTGGGCAGTGCCGGCGGTGTCCTCAGTGCAGGGGTGCCGGTGACTTACTTACATGCTGCAACGTTTTCAGCCTGTTCGGTCCTGGCTCTGACGTCAAACACCCGTCCTGGACACGCCTGCGTTTCTCTCACTACACCCACGTTTTCTTACCACCCCCCCCCCCCGAAAACGGCTGCAAACGGTGAGTTGATGCCCAGGTACCCCCTCCGCCTGTCAATCTTCGTGCGATCATTGCAGCGATCGCTTTTTTCGGTTCCAGAGTCGTTTCCCGTCGATGGCCGTGCGTGCGCATAGCGGCCGTCGCACATGTGCAGTAGGGACCCGATTGCAGCTGTGCGAACGACAACACGCTGCGATTGGGTCATAATGACCCCCTAAGTCCAGAACTACTTAGAAACTGCACAACATTTTTTACCATAACAGGCCTGCACAAGTGATCAAAGCCTTGGTATGAGAAAAAAACAACCCCCATAGGCGGAGGTTAGTTTGTCGCACGGGCTGAAAAAAGCATCTTCGTCTGATCAACTCGTAATGAGGCCCTTTATTTGGAAATATTTTATCATTGCAAAATCTTATAATATGTTCTTTTACTCTATAGCACTAAGGTTTTTATTAACTTATTATTTAATTTCACTTTAGATTTCATTCACCTCTGTGCTTTGAGCAACATACTGTATAGTAAGCAGGGACGTGCCCACCGCACGTCACTGATAGTAACATCCCCCAGCCAGGATAAAATCTGTAACCCCCAAGGAGTCTACTTCAAAGGCCTCTCACACTGAGATTTTCACACCTACACAATTAGCAATTAGACTTTAAAGCTGGCCATACTGATTACAGTGTCTATTTAACAGCAATGTTAGTGCAAAGCTATGTTACGTGATGCACTGGCCACCCAGTGGTGAAACTATCAATTGTCACGAATTGTCACGGCACAATATGACGGCACAAAAGCACAAGGAATATATGTCATGCCAAATTTACTACCATAGCTCTGTTTTCAGAAAGGTAATAGTGGACACAACTGTAGGTGTCAGTGGACTCTTTACGCTCTTACCCAAAGTTTCACAACTTGACATTGACTTCTGATGAATGCGCTGCAGGTGACATATAATGGAGGATGTTCCTAGGTGGGTAACACCCTTACCCCTACTTATTACAGATTGACAGAAGCAACATACAGCTTGACACCTGTTGTCCAGATTTGTGGAGAAATAATTACACACAGAATAGGTGGCTTTTTAGGTATCTTGCCCAGGCATCACAATGGGCTTCTTCATCCCACAGACAACAGGTGTCTCCCTCGGTGCCTCATTTAAACAAACCACATCACCATCAGAATCCTCATCGTCAACTTCCTCCTCAGCTCCAGCAACACCCATATTCTCATCCTGGTGTACTACAACAGTGACATCTTCAATTTGAATATCAGAAACTGGACTGTTGGCAGGGGCGGATATGCCCACCAGGACACCATGACAGATTCTGATTGGCTGGTCCCATATCCCCCTCAGCCAGGCCGATTCACACTCAGGCTGGGCTGTCTCACACTGCTTACAGTACTTGTGGTTCATTGGAACGTAATCCAGAAGTTAGGCTAGCGGTCACTTCCAGGTGCCACTAGCCATTTAAAGTGGTGAAGTTGTTCTACCAACAGGGGACCTAGAGAAAGTTAACCAGCCCAGCAGCATCCTCTATCTGGCCCTGGTCAAAGGTCTCTTAAATGAGCCTGGCCTGGGAGCAGCAGCATAGCAATGGTCGGAGCCGGGTTCACTACAACCGCCGCCACCCTAGCTCCCACACTCTCACTGAACTGGCCAGAGTGGCAACTGAGCATTGAAGGGAACCGGGCAGAGAGGTTATTTTTAATTACATTATTTGCATTATCATTATCATGATGGTGTAAGGGTTAGGGCATCCCCGGTCACAATGTATGGTTTGGGGACTGGACAGGAGCAGCATGTACCTTGTTCTCAGGATAGCAGCTGATCAGGCTGCACTCACAGCCAGGCCTGGGATAATCTCTAATGTAAAGTCCTTCAGCCCTATAGCTGCCCAATGTCTGTCCATGATGATTTATGTAATGCGGTGACTACGTATGTAATGCAGTGGCTACGTATTTAATGTGGTGGCTACGTATGTAATGTGGTGCTATTTGTATAATGTGCTGCAATACGCGTAGTGCGGTGTTATACTTGTAATGTGGTGCTATTCGTGTTATGTGGTGCTATTTGTGTAATGCAGTGCTATACGTGTAGTGCGGTGCTATGCATATAATGCAATGCTATACGTGTAATGTGGTAACATTCATGTAATGTTGTGATGGTATGTATGGAATCAGGGGCAGATTGGCCACTGAGACAGATTCCACTGCGCTGGTCCCCTGTGTCTGTGTTTCACTACTTGTGTGTGCTCCCTCCCTGTACTGTGCTGTATGTAGTGTGTGTTCCCTCCCTGTACTGTACTGTGCTTTATGTAGTGTGTGCTCCCCTTCCCTATACTTTGAAACATGCAGGGGGCGTGCAAATGGTTGAAGGAGCCACCTCTTTCCCTCCAGTTTTGGAGGGTCAGGCATCGCAACCGCCGACCCACTGGAATGACTGATGGCTGATGCACAGGACACTACCACTGGTCTGATACAGGACAACACAGCAACACTGTAAGGGACTTGTTATTATTATACAGCAGCACTGGACATATGGCAGCAGAGTATACCACTGTGACTGGTCACTGGAATGACTGATGGCTGATGCACAGGACACTACCACTGGACTGATGCAGCACAATACACCACCACTGAACTGATGCAGCACAACACAGCACCCTATACAGCAGCACTGGACATATGGCAACAGAGGATACCACTGTGACTGGACTGATGCAGCACAAGACACGGACACTGAGGATACTGAGAGAACGGAGACACGTCCTCTCTCTACACTCTCCAATGCCGGAGTGAAAAAGACGGGGACACGCGGCTCCTTATATGGAATCCAAATCCCGCGAGAATCCGACAGCAGGATGATGATGTTTTGCCTCGTTCTGGTTTCTGATTTAGTCAGGAAAACCCGAGCCTGACTCGGATCTGGACTCGGGTAGGGAGGTTCGGTAGGGTTTGGATCTCAGGGATCCGAACCCGCTCATCTCTAGTTTTTTAACGAATAGGTGAGACAAGAGCATGTTTGAGTGGCAAGGGAAAGATGAGTGAGAGAAGGACCTCAGACATGCTGCTCGAAGGCAAGAGAGAGTGCCTGGATTTGTGCTCACCATAAGCTCTCAGGTGAACAAGCCCATGTGGTGAAATGCAGAGCCGGCCCTAGGCATAAGCAAACTAGGCAATTGCCTAGGGCATCTGGTAAGCCTAGGGGCACCAGCAGCTTCTGCTGATTAAAATTATATGCGGCATGCCTATATTCTGTGTGTAGCATTTCATATGCAGATACAGCCACAGTCGCACACAGTATATAGGCATGCTGCATATCATTTTAATCAGCAGAAGCTGCTTGTGTGTCCTAGCCACATAGCAATGCAAATAAGATGCATTTTCATAAAAAATAGGCACCTGACATTAGCAGAGCTGCCAGTTGACTCACGCCAGGAACTATGTGTCATTATGTGTATAAGGGCATTAATAATGTGCAACATATGAGTAAGGGGCACTATGTGTGTCATTATGTGTATAAGGGCATTAATAATGTGCGGCATATGTGTAAGGGACATTACATGTATAAGGGCATTAATAAAGGTTGGCATAATGTGTAAGGCGCATTATGTTTATAAGGACATTAATAATGTGTATCATATGTTTAAGGGGCATTACTGTGTGGTATTATGTATATAAATGCATTACCAATGTGTTGCATTATGTGTATAAGGTGCTCTACTGTGTGGCCACGGCATAACGTATAGAAAGGGCACTACTGTGTGGTCTAATGTGAATAAAGAGCAATATGGTGAGGTGTAATGTGAATAAGGAGCAATATGGTGTGGTGTAATGAGAATAAAGAGCAATATGGTGTGGTGTAATGTGAATAAGGAGCAATTCAGTATGATGTTATGTGAATTAGGGGCACCACTGTGAGGAGTAAGGTATATAAGGTAAAGTGGAACTACTGTGTGATGTAATGTGAATAAGGGACACTATCGCATGATAAATTGTGAATAAAGTTGCACTACTGTGAGGCATAATTTGAATTGGGGGTACTATTGTGTGGCCATGCCCCTTGCTAGCAAAAACACATACCTTTCTGGGCTGTGCGCTGAATGTGCACACTGTTCTTATTTAAATTACAGGGGGTAGGAAAACAAAAAAAAAGGACTGCTTTGGGTGGGGGGTGATGGTGCTGGGAAAGGGGTGCAGGGTCAGAGGCGGAACTAGCGGTGGTGATAGGGGGCACCAGTCAAAATCTTGCCTAGGGCATCATATTGGTTAGGGCCGGCTCTGGTGAAATGCATTCTAAAGCTAAGGAGACGGTTCCCCACTGCAGGGGGATGCTGTAGCTTACAGCGGACAGCCAACAATTTCCGCACCACATACACGGCTCCAGATACCTTCCTTTTAGTGTGTGGACTCCCCTCCCAGTGGCACATCTGACCCCTGCAATGCTTCAAGCAACAGGGACCACCTACCACCACTTACGGTGAGCATGAATCCACACACTCTCTCTTTTCTTCCAGCAGTGTGTCTGAGGTTCTTCTCTCTGAAGATGGGAGGGAAGGGACAGTGGACTTTAGCACTGTACTGTCTATCTTTCCATATATCCAATCACACAGCCCGCACCAAGTAAGAGATAATGCATGCTCTTTGATTATCAGCTTTAATCCAGTCTCTCCTTCACAGTTCCCCATTGCATGGGTTCAATTTTTTCCATAGTTGAATGTGTTAAATAAGGGGTTTCTGATTTATTGACCAAGTCTGGAATACTGTAAGTACTCTACATATTTATTTAATTAATATCTGCATACCAATCCATAGATGATAACTTTGCTTGTGGTCCAGAAACATATCTTGCTAATCTACCGATAAGGAATTATTATTGGTGTAACAAGTGGCTGTAACGGTTACGTATATGATAAATACTGAAAGAAAAAAGTGTTTTTGATCTACAGCAGGAGCATGCGAAGAATCTATACCTATATTATATAGGTTTTTTGAATAATTGAATTTATGTGGATTATACATATATTGCCTGATGTGCCTACCCTATCATTAGAGAATTAATGTAATTATTTCAAATTACCACCACGAGACAAAATAATGTCCTTATTGATGTACATATGATTTACTTAATATTAAGCACTAATTTTTCTCTGATGATGTAGTAATTAACTTATTTTTAAAGAAAAAGAGAATACAAGTTATATTTTAAATTAATTTCAATTACTAATACAAAAAGAGTGCTCCATGAAGGAATCACCTTCTTTGATTGATCTCTCAATCTACATTTTTCGGAGTACTTGGTATTCGATTCCTGGGAGCACCTCCCGCAAACTACTTCCATAATTTGGTATCGCAACATTTGATTATACCAGTGGTTCTCAAAGTCGGTCCTCAGGACCCCACACGGTTCACATTTTCCATGTCACCCAGCAGCTGCACTGTGTATCACCAACTGTCACATTTAAAAAATGTACAGGTGACCTACAAAACATGAACTGTGTGGGGTCCTGAGGACCGAGTTTGAGAACCTGTGGATTATACATTTATGCTGGTTTATAACTATTACTGTACATGATCATATAGTCCTGTGCGGGATATCAACCTTGGAAGTTTGGTGAGTGATCAAAGTATCAAAGAGGTCGTGGGGACTGGAGTACTGAGATGAGTCATTGGAAAAAGGATTGCTTGGCGAGGTGAGGGCAGAGCTGCAGGAAGAGAAAATAAACTTGTAATGTAAATGTGATGTTAATGTTTATCTCTGATTATTCTTGATCTGTGCATGTGCAGAATCATCCCCGCATATGTGCAAATCTGTGGATGTGATGACAGTTTTGGGACACGGATGGGTCGACAGGCAGCGTTACTGAAAATGGCGGCCCCATTTTCAAGGCATCCCGAGACTAGTGTCTGCATCTTCAGATGCAGCTTCACTGGCCCCAACAGTGTGATTTACTGGCTATCCTGAGTAACCTGAGGTTTATTCGAATGACCGATGTTCACGTAGATGATCCGATGCAGCAGGGGATCACAGAAGCCGGCTGGAGGTGTCTTTTTACACAAGATGCTTCCTCCTGTATTTACCAGTGATGTGCGGTGAGGTGAGGCGGGTGCGGCAGAGCCTTCCCTGTCATACTAATGTTTGCGCCAGAGTTTTGACTGTATAAAGTATATGACAAATACAAAGAATATGTTTGAAATATCTTCTCTGTATTATTCTAATGATTTTTATAACCAAACCTCTGGAGTAAAAAGTTTATGGTAGGGGAGGCAGTGCCTCACCTGCCTATCTTTTCCACACATCTCTGATCAAAACTCACCAAATTTCCAGGAGTTTACACTGCTGCACCTGTGTATAATGCCCACATGTACACTTTGGCTCATATATTGTGTGTAAAACTGGCTCTGGTGCTAGCTAGTGCCACCTGAGCCATTTAGCTTTCCTCATGTCCCTGGTGTTTACATATATTAGCACAACCACTGCATACACAGCGGCTGTGCTATTGTGTCTATCTCTGAATCAGGTCCTACTTAAATACAGTTAGTATACACAATACAATACATGCCCTACCAATCAACAAACCTCTTTGCACTTACTTTAATTTAAATGTTATATATATATGTCAAGAGTTATATTACTTTATATACTGTTACTTTAGCCTTTCATTTACACTATGGCACTAGTATGTCTACTCTGGGCAGTCACGCACACGTGGGCAAAACATACCACTCCATGCACTGGCCAAGCCCCTCTGATTTGTCACTGCACACATACTGTACTGTACCGTTTCATTGCCCCTTACATTACTTTCTTTGGTGGAACATTATTCTACTAGTCTAAGTGACCAGCACAAAAGCACAAAATGTCAGTCTCTGTAAATCCTGTGCACTGTGCACATATGATCCCATATGCTACTGGAATCCACATGCTATTGGTATTCCCATTGTCCCTTCATCCCCACCCTGGTTTTCCTGCAATCATCCTTCCCCCCATCCTCTCTTTTGTGCTCTAACTTTTCTCTTAACAGCTCAATGTTATTAGTAGATGAGTATATTTTCTCTGTCTTTCTCTCTCTTCTTCCAGTTACCTCTCTCATCCCCCACCATGTTTGCTTTCAATAGTGGAAAGGAAAATTACACTTGAAAAATAGCGCTCATCAAATATCATGCAGATAAAAGTGTGTACAACTGGTAAAATTTTCATTCACCCTGATTAGTAGATAGGTCTTCATGTGATGGTGGAACAATTTATACTCTAGAAGTTCCTCAAATCAACCGAAAATTCAGATAAAATGGGCACGTATCCCAGAGGACCTGCAACGATAAATGCCTCTTTCTCCAGTGGAGTTGGATTGGGAAATACGAGGCACCATTAAATACCGACCATAGTGTAGTACTTTTTATAAAACACGCACTGGTTTTAATGCACAGATAAAACTTACAAGAAATTTAAAAAACATGAGCATGTAATATTTCACTCCATAGGACAACACAGATGGTATATCACCCAGCGATTCACTGCAGCCCGTACGGTGTATGGACTTCATCTCAGCTTGAGAGAGTCTTTTCTCTAAGTCTCTAGTTCTCCACTTCTGCTGGACCACTTCTATTGCCCAAAAATTCTTTAATGCACATGTGTTGGAATTATGCACCTTTTTAAAATGTGAGGAAACGTTGTGAGATTCAAGGCCCTTCCGAATATTATATATGTGCTCCGCCCACCTCACCTTGGCACTCCTTCCTGTTTTGCCAACGTAGGCTAGGCCACATATACATTCGAGCACATATATGATATTTTTAGTGTGGCACGTAATAAAATCCCGAATGGGATATACACGGCCATTCACGGTGTATTCCGTAAATTTTCTCACAGGGACCTTGACTGTCTTACACATTAAACAATCTCCACAGCGGTGGAAACCTTTAGTTCTTATGCTCTGTCTCAATTCCATGTCTAGGCTACTCCTTACCAATTTGTTTTTAAGGGATTGAGACCTCCTATAAATGAAGGTGGGTTTATCAGGCAGCAGATTTCCTATCACTGTGTCCTGTTTCAAGATGTTCCAGTTCTTAATAAACACTCTTTCTATACCTTTGAAGGACCTACTATACTGACTGACAAAGGCCCATTTAAATCTTTCCTCTGTATTATGAGGTTTCTCCTTAATCATGAGTAGTTGAGACCTATCTATTTTCTCTACCCTTTTCCTTGCTGACTCAAGCGTGTTTGATGTATACCCTTTTTGTAATAGACGGTCTGTAAGTTCATTAAATTGCTGATCACATACCGCTACATCCGAACAGTTTCTTTTGACCCGTGTAAACTGACTGAATGGTATCCCATCCAGCCAGTTTGCATGATGTTGACTCGTTCTGTCAATAAAACTGTTGGAGTCTGTCTTTTTCCTAAAGGTTTTTGACTGAACTTCTCCATTGCAGATGTAAATACTCAAGTCCAAAAAGGACACCTCATTTTGGCTTTGAGTGAATGTGAATTTAATATTTATGTTATTCAAATTGAGCTCATCACAGAATAGATGTAGTGATTCTCCATCACCACGCCATATAAACAGCACGTCATCGATATAGCGCCGCCAGGTCACCAGGCCCGCCACCAAGACACCCCCTGCCTTATCTGGATGTCCTCCCAGTATGCCATAAATAAATTGGCATAACTGGGGGCGAACCTGGTGCCCATGGCGGTGCCAATCCGCTGTAGATAGAACGCACCATCAAAGAAAAAATAGTTATTAAGCAAAATAAACCTAATACTATCCATAATGAATGTCTTAATGGGTGCACTGTAATTGCTCTTATCTAAAAAGTAGGAGACCGCAGCAAGCCCTTGCTCCAACTCTATAATTGTGTATAATGTACACACATCTGCTGTACACAGATAATCCCCAGTTTCACATTTATAATCCATTAAGTTTCTCAATACATCGCCTGTATCTTTTATAAATGACCGTGTGGATACCACCAAGGGCTGTAAATAATGATCCACCATTGCTGAGAGATTACTGGTCAGACTATTGCATCCAGACACTATTGGTCGTCCCGGTGGGTGGAGGGGGTCCTTATGGACTTTCGGGAGGACATACATTGTGGGGGTAGTGGGGTCCTTAATATTCAAAAACTCATGCTCACTTTTTGTGATAACCTTATTATCCAATGCTTGTGTGCTAAGGTCCAACAATGCTTTTGCAATGCGCACAGTTGGATCAGCTTTGAGTTTTTGATAGGTACCCCCATCATTAAGCTGTTTATACACCTCCTTCATATAGGTCTCCTTCTTCATAAGGACCACCCCTCCACCCTTGTCTGCCGGCTTGATAATCAGATCTTTATCATCCTTCAAAGACCGAATAGCTTCAAATTCATTTTTTGTCAAATTAGGCTTACTCCTTTTAGTGTCTTTCTGTATCTCTTTCTCAATTTCTGCACAAACTACTTTATTGAAGACTTCTAGACAATTCCCTCTAGATTGAATGGGGTAGAACGTGGAGGGTGCTTTAAAACGAGACTCTAACATAAAATGACTAGTCTCATAAGTAGATATGGTGACTGTCTATGGCGTTTCCTGGTTAATGGAACGCATATCAGCAAGGATATCCACGGTGTGATCGTAAGGGAGCCAGAGACGCGACTTCCGGATGTTTGGAACGCATGTGACCCGCATTGACAACTTCCGGTTTCCGGCTTCCGGTCACGATCGCGCAGGTGCGCTGCCCGGAGCGCAATGAACAGACCATCAGTGGATACAGCTGTAACCATCACTTAATGGGGTTTAAAAGCACTCTCCAGAGCCAGTAAACCACGCTTCTGATGAAGGACATCTGGTCCGATACGCGTTAAGCGTGGCTCTTGCTTTTAACTTGTCACTGATCCTAGGACATTTTGGACACAATCATCTTTGGTTATCCTGCATGCTACTGGACTTTTGGAGAGATTGTGCACGTCTTCCATTATCATCTGCTGGGGCTGCAGTGAATCGCTGGGTGATATACCATCTGTGTTGTCCTATGGAGTGAAATATTACATGCTCATGTTTTTTAAATTTCTTGTAAGTTTTATCTGTGCATTAAAACCAGTGCGTGTTTTATAAAAAGTACTACACTATGGTCGGTATTTAATGGTGCCTCGTATTTCCCAATCCAACTCCACTGGAGAAAGAGGCATTTATCGTTGCAGGTCTTCTGGGATATGTGCCCATTTTATCTGAATTTTCGGTTGATTTGAGGAACTTCTAGAGTATAAATTGTTCCACCATCACATGAAGACCTATCTACTAATCAGGGTGAATGAAAATTTTACCAGTTGTACACACTTTTATCTGCATGATATTTGATGAGCGCTATTTTTCAAGTGTAATTTTCCTTTCCACTATTGTCATACTTTTGAAGTGTGGGGTTCACTTCTTTTACACTAGATCTAGCTGCACCTCAAGTTTTATTGCGCATATCATTGAAAACATCTGTTACAATGTTTGCTTTCAATGTTACTGATGTTTTCAGTTATGATTGTTTTCTTCTTTCATCACATGTCCTGTGTGATGAACATAATGATACAATAATTGAATTTATATTTTTCTGTGACATATATGCACAGTTCACAAATCTTCAAATTATACACATTTGAAGTCAAAATACATCTAAACTTCCCATGAATTATACAACCATTGTGATTCCCATTTATGGATGAACCAATGTAATGAGTGATGTCATGTGTTATTCATTTGTAGTTGCTATTATTATTTTAATTGTTAAACAAGTTTGAAGACATCATATTCATGAAGTTAGATTTATGTAATACATTTAGACAGCATCATAATGTTCATTTAAATTTATGTAATTGAAATAAAAGGTTAATTAATTAGGTGGATTTACCGCATATTTATTCCTATGGAAACAAAGAAATCCTTTCTTCTTGAATTTCTCATAGAAGCTTCTATCATTGGCTTTAACTTCCCAACTGTAATCTGAAAAATAAACATTTTAATACAATTTAAGCCAAAATATTATATATATAGATGTAAAAACAGATAACAGTCAGGACACCAAAAATGACAAGAACAAAATACAGCAATATACAATAATTTGGTATCAGTAACTCTGTAAGAATAATGAGGTCTGTAAAAAGTACATAAAAATCTAAAACTATTGTAGACCCCCCACCTTCACCTGTTCTCTCTCAGGTATCCAGATAATAAAGGGATATATCTGCTAGCAATTATGTAGGTATAAAAGACATGTGGTAAATGTAATAGGGTGCGAGAAGCTGGCGGTGAGGGACTTCATGCGAGAATTAGAGACATGCACCGGCCCAAATCTTGGGTTTTGGTTTTAGATCTGTATCTCCTTCGTGTTTGGATCTGTATTGGTTTTGCCAAAACCGCCCTTGCGGGTTTTGGGTTTGGATCTGTTTTGTTTTTTTTAAGTCATAAAAACGGGTGGTCTTCAGTATGCCGACTGACGGGTTCCTGGCGCACAGTATACCGGCGCCGGAATCCCGACAGCCGGCATGCCGACACTTTTTCTCCCTCGTGGGGGTCCACGACCCCCCTGGAGGGAGAATAAAATTGTGTGGCGCGCGTAGCAAGACTCTATTACAATCGAATTTTGAGTTCTCATGGTGTAGAAACTCGCTTACATACTTAGGAGTCCAATTAACAAAATGTTATGGCTCTCTTTACCGCTCTAATTATCCCACTCTTTTTAAATCAATTCGCCATGCTCTCCAGAAATGGGAAACCTACTTTCTATCATGGATTGGTCGTATTAATGCCATAAAAATTAACATGTTTCCTAAGCTTTTGTATTTGTTCCAAACTCTCCCAATTTAGATCCCATCACACACTCTCAACACCTTTCAAACTACATTATAGAAATTTATTTTGAGTCACAAACAGCCGTGCATCAGGCGAGATATGTTAGCTAAACATTCTCAAAATGGGGGACCTGTGCTTCCTATTCTTCAACGTTATTTTCATGCGACTCGGTTAAGTCAGATGATAGCCTGGCATGCCCCGCGTCACACCAAGAGATGGGTCGATCTGGAGAGTGATTTAATAGGTGTCCCATTGATCTCGTTTCTACCTTGGATACCTCGTAAACATTACCCTGGTCCCTGCTAGATCGAAAGGCCATTACACACTTCTTCTTCTAGATCTCTCTGCTGATTTTGACACTGTTGGCCACTCTCTTCTCATACAAATACTACAATCCCTAGGTCTTCAGGACACAGCCCTTACTTGGCTTCATCCTACCTATCCAATTGCTTTTTCAGTGTTCACTTCTCTGATTCTACCTCTATCAGTTGGAGTACCACAGTGCTCAGTCTTGGGTCCTCTGCAGTTCTCAATATATACCTCATCTCTAGCTAAATTAATTTCAGTATCATTTATATGCTGATGATATTCAAATCTATCTATCCTCTCCAGATTTATCACCCTCTGTATTGGTTCATGTCACTGAATGCCTGTCTGCCATTTCATCTCAGATGTCATCTCGCCACCTCAAACTCAACATTTCCAAAGCAGAATTAATTATTTTCCCACCAGCCAAGAGAAGTTACCAACCTGATATCCCCATATCTGTTGACAATGTGACTATCCACCCTACCCCACAAGCTCGCTGCCTAGGTGTCATCCTTGACTCTGAAATGTCCTTTGTTCCACACATTCAATCTGTCTCTAAATCATGTTACATGCACCTTGTCAGATTGTGTTTTGGCTGTGTCCCCGGAGGGGGCGCTAGTGGGTCAGTGGAGGTACCTGGGAGAAAACGAGGAGGCTGGATAACGTTCCTGCGCATGAGCGCAATGATATTTATTAGCAGATGATATAAACAGAATGGCAGTAGAAATAATAATAACAAATGGAAATGTCAATCACACAGCGTAATAGCTGAAAGTCTATGGCAACAGGATGACAGATGACTGGAGAAATAATAACCGGTAATATGATAAACAGAAGAACAGGTGCTTGTAAAGATGATTCTGGTTTGGAAACCAGTGCAGGTTTAAAACAGGAAACTTTGGCAGTAAGGTGTTGAATGGCAAACCTGGTAGCAGAGGCAGGAGTCTGACTATCCACAGTGCAGGTGGTGAAGCACTAACAGCAGCAAGCTGTATCACAGGTGGAGGAATGGAACACACCTGGAGTCAGTCTCAACTGCAAGGCTGAAGCACACAAGGTGGTGATGAGTGTGAAGCCTGTTTGAAGTTGCAGGTATTGCTGGGCCTTGAAGTTCCACGGAGCTGTGCAGAGTAACCAGGAGTACAAGTCTTTCAGTAGAGAGCCAGGAACACGGAAGGAATAGGTACAGATCCTTTCACATGGGTCGCAGGAGTGACACAAAGTCCAGGATGCCTGCAGACTGATCCTGCAGTCTCTTATGTACCCCTTGGTGCACAGGCATTGGATGAGTGAGGGAAAGTGGGTGCGGCCAAGCACCGGATTGGCCGCTGTATGCTGGTTGTTGTGAACTGTCATGGCGGCGCCCATGCCGCGGCCTAGCGGGAACGCGGCGCGCTACACGCCTGCCGTCTCAGGAGCGCTCCCAGGCCCGCGATGGCGTCCAAAGGCAGGGACACGGACGACAGGTGACCGCAGGGAGCCAGGTCGGAGTCCGCAACGGCGGACGGATGTCAGCTTGGTGAGTCGATTCCTGACAGTACCCCCCCCTTTAAGGGTGGACACCGAACACCCACGTGGCTTGGATGGATGAGTGCTGTGGAAGACACGGACCAACCTTGGAGCATGGACATCCGATGAATTTACCCAACTTCTTTCCTCTGGGCCATAACCGGACCAATCGACCAGGTACTGGAGACGTCCATACCGGCAACGAGAGTCCAGAATTTTGCCAATCTCGAATTCCACGCCCCGCTGAGTTCGAATTTTGGGGCCAACTGGAAGAGCACTCTGAAAACGGTTCAGGACTAGAGGTCTGAGGAGAGAAACATGAAAAGCGTTAGGTATTCGAAGAGAAGGTGGTAACTTCAGTTTATAGGCCACAGGGTTGATGACTCTTTCGACAGGGAAAGGACCAATGAAACGGGGTGCAAACTTCATGGACGGAACCCTAAGACGGAGGTTACGGGTTGACAGCCAAACCTTGTCCCCAGGTTTCAGGTTAGGAACCGCACGTCTCTTGCGGTCGGCAAAGTACTTGTACCGGCTGGAGGCCTTTTTGAGAGACACGTGAATCTTTCTCCAAATTAATGAGAACTGAGTCAGAGCAGTAGTGGCAGCAGGAACATCCATATGAGGGAGTTCTTGGAAGTCTGGAACACGGGGATGTTGCCCATATACTGCGAAGAATGGTGTTGTTTCAGTAGCAGTATGATAGCGGAAGTTGTGGGCAAACTCGGCCCATGGGAGCAGATCGAACCAGTCATCCTGGGAAGATGAAACATACAATCTTAAAAACGTCTCAAGTTCTTGATTAACCCTCTCTGTCTGCCCATTCGTCTGAGGATGGTACGATGATGAAAACTTCAGCTTGACTTGCATGGCAGAACAGAGGGCCCTCCAAAACCTCGCTACAAACTGTACCCCCCGGTCGGATATTATTTCCGAGGGTAGACCATGTAAGCGGAAAATCTCCCGTAGGAAGATTTGGGCAAGTTTCGGGGCAGAAGGGAGACCCTGGAGAGGAACAAAATGAGCCATCTTGGTGAATCTGTCCACTACAACCCAGATGGTATTGTATCCCTGAGAAGGAGGAAGGTCGGTGATAAAATCCATGGACAGGTGTGACCAGGGACGACTAGGAACAGACAATGGTTGTAACTGACCTGCTGGAGACTGACGAGGAGTCTTATGCTGCACACACTTAGGACAGGATGCCACGAAATCCTTGATGTCAGCCTTCATCTTAGGCCACCAGTACGTCTCAGAGAGAAACTTGAAGGTCTTCAGGACACCAGGATGACCGGTGAACTTGGATTGATGAGCCCAAGATAGCAACTTGGGACGGAGTTCTGGGGAAACAAAAGTCTTACCAGGAGGAGGAGCTGGGGAGACTTGAGATGCAGCGAACACCACTGGACTCAGGATAGAATGAGGCACTGAGTCAGGCGTTTCCTCTTCGGATTCCATAGATCGGGATAAAGCGTCAGCTTTAACATTCTGCGAACCTGGGCGGAAATGAAGCTTAAAATTAAAACGTGAGAAAAACATAGCCCACCTGGACTGGCGAGGATTAAGGCACTGAGCTGCCTTTAAGTATAGCAGGTTTTTATGATCCGTGTAGATGTTGAACGGATGTTTGGCCCCTTCTAGGAGGTATCTCCATTCCTCGAGAGCCAGCTTGATCGCCAGTAGTTCTTGGTCTCCAACGGAGTAGTTAGCTTCTGCAGGAAGGAATTTGCGAGAATAAAATCCACAAGGGTGGACTTTCCCATCGGTTCCCTTCTGGGAGAGAACAGCTCCAACCCCAACTGTAGAGGCGTCCACCTCCAACTCGAACGGTCTGTTTACATCTGGCTGAGACAGAACTGGAGCAGACATAAAGGCCAGTTTGATCTTCTGGAAGGCTGCTAAGGCTTCTTCTGACCAGTTGGAATGGTTTGCCCCTTTCCGAGTCAGGTTGGTAATAGGAGCGATGAGAGTGGAGAATCCCCGAATAAATTTCCTATAGTAGTTGGCAAAACCCAGGAACCGCTGGATAGACTTGAGAGAATTTGGAATGGACCAATTGGCAATAGCTTCCAATTTTGTCGGGTCCATCTGAAGATCCGATCCGGAAATTATATAACCCAGGAAGGGTATAGAGGGAACTTCAAAGGTGCATTTAGAAAGTTTACCGTAGAGCCGGTTCTCACGAAGACGTCGGAGGACTTCACGGACTTGTAGACGATGAGATGGCAGGTCTTGGGAGAAGATGAGGATATCATCCAAATAAACAACGAGGTACTTATACAGGACATCACGAAAGATTTCGTTCACAAAGTGTTGGAACACTGCTGGAGCATTACTCAACCCAAATGGCATTACCAGGTATTCGTAATGGCCATCTCGAGTGTTAAAAGCTGTCTTCCACTCGTCACCACTCCGGATTCTGATGAGATTGTAGGCACCGCGGAGATCTAACTTGGTGAAGATGCGGGCTCCTTTAACTCTGTCAAATAATTCGGTAATGAGTGGTAATGGATAACTATTTTTAATGGTAATGTCATTGAGACCCCGGTAGTCAATGCATGGACGCAGTCCTCCATCCTTCTTTTTAACAAAGAAGAAACCTGCACCAGCGGGTGATGATGAAGGGCGGATGAATCCCTTTTGTAGATTCTCCCTGATATATTCACTCATCGCCTCGGTTTCAGGAACAGACAACGGGTAGGTGCGCCCCCTAGGTGGCTTCTTGCCAGGAAGGAGATCGATGGGACAATCCCACTCCCTATGGGGCGGTAGGACGTCAGCGGCCTTCTCACTGAAGACATCTGAGAAATCTTGATAAACTGCTGGGAGACTTGACTGTGTCTTAACTTCGGTAGACTTTATGGGACACACTTGGGCTAAACAGGACTGATGGCAATGTGAACCCCATGAGGTAAGCTGCAACGTTGACCAGTCAAACTGTGGATTATGTAGCTGGAGCCAGGGCATGCCCAAGACGATCTCCTGGGTGGCTTGAGGGATGACTAAGAACTTAATCAGTTCAGAGTGTAGGAATCCAACTCCCAGAACCACTGGGGCAGTTTGATGAGAAATATTCCCCTTGGAGATTCGACTACCATCCACAGCGGTAATATAAACTGGACAGGAAAGTTCACATATAGGTAAGCAAAATTTATTTACCGCAGCTTGGGTGATGAAGTTACCTGCAGCTCCACAGTCCACTAATGCTGATGCGGACTGGAGCCCAACTGAAGTCTCTAACGTCACAGGCAGGATAAGGTCTTGTTTAGAAGGAGCTTGACTAAAAGATCCCAACTTGACTCCTCCTTTACAAGTCAGGATCTGGCGTTTCCCGAACGCACTGTGCAGGAGTTAATCTGATGGCCCGCAGCCGCACAGTACAGACAGAGTCTCTCACGCATTCTTCTTGACCGCTCTTCAGGAGTTAGGCGGGACCTATTTACCTGCATAGGCTCGTCAGAAGAAGGAGACTGGAACTGTACTGAAGGTATCATCCTTGATCTGCGTGGCTCACTCCGAGCGCGTTCATTATTGCGTTCGCGGATGCGAGAGTCCAACTTAATGCACAAGGAAATCAATTCAGACAATTGTACAGGAAGGTCGCGGGTCGCCAGTTCATCTTTGATCCGGTCAGAAAGTCCATGCCAGAAAACTGCTACCAGGGCCTGATTATTCCACTGAATCTCTGCGGCCAACGTCTGGAACTGAATGACATATTGTCCCATGCTACGGGTACCTTGACGAAGTTGAATCAGGTCAGCGGAAGCTGATGTTGCACGACCCGGCTCGTCAAAGATCCGTCTGAAGGTTGACACGAAGTCTGTGTAGTTGTTAATCAGAGGGTCAGCACGTTCCCACAGAGGAGACACCCAGCTCAGAGCAGATCCAGAAAGTAAGGAGATGATGTAGGCAACCTTGGATCTTGGCGTGGGGAAATTATGTGGCAACAACTCAAACTGGATTTCACATTGGTTGAGAAACCCGCGACATAACTTTGGACTGCCATCATACTTGCTTGGCACGGGCAGGTGCAGACGTGACACTGGAGCTGATGCAGCCGGCATAGAGGAACTCACAGCACTGGCAGGTGCTGGAGTAACAGGAACAGTAGGAGTGAGTACACTAGGCAGGGATTGCTGTAGTGTATCTATCCGGGAGGACATCCCTTGCAGGAATTGAAACATCTGCTGCTGCGCAGCCTCTTGACCATCCAGACGGGAGACCAGATTTTGCAAGGCCTCTGACCCCACACTCCGTCCACCATCCGAGTCCATCGATCCTGGACTTACTGTCAGATTGTGTTTTGGCTGTGTCCCCGGAGGGGGCGCTAGTGGGTCAGTGGAGGTACCTGGGAGAAAACGAGGAGGCTGGATAACGTTCCTGCGCATGAGCGCAATGATATTTATTAGCAGATGATATAAACAGAATGGCAGTAGAAATAATAATAACAAATGGAAATGTCAATCACACAGCGTAATAGCTGAAAGTCTATGGCAACAGGATGACAGATGACTGGAGAAATAATAACCGGTAATATGATAAACAGAAGAACAGGTGCTTGTAAAGATGATTCTGGTTTGGAAACCAGTGCAGGTTTAAAACAGGAAACTTTGGCAGTAAGGTGTTGAATGGCAAACCTGGTAGCAGAGGCAGGAGTCTGACTATCCACAGTGCAGGTGGTGAAGCACTGACAGCAGCAAGCTGTATCACAGGTGGAGGAATGGAACACACCTGGAGTCAGTCTCAACTGCAAGGCTGAAGCACACAAGGTGGTGATGAGTGTGAAGCCTGTTTGAAGTTGCAGGTATTGCTGGGCCTTGAAGTTCCACGGAGCTGTGCAGAGTAACCAGGAGTACAAGTCTTTCAGTAGAGAGCCAGGAACACGGAAGGAATAGGTACAGATCCTTTCACATGGGTCGCAGGAGTGACACAAAGTCCAGGATGCCTGCAGACTGATCCTGCAGTCTCTTATGTACCCCTTGGTGCACAGGCATTGGATGAGTGAGGAAAAGTGGGTGCGGCCAAGCACCGGATTGGCCGCTGTATGCTGGTTGTTGTGAACTGTCATGGCGGCGCCCATGCCGCGGCCTAGCGGGAACGCGGCGCGCTACACGCCTGCCGTCTCAGGAGCGCTCCCAGGCCCGCGATGGCGTCCAAAGGCAGGGACACGGACGACAGGTGACCGCAGGGAGCCAGGTCGGAGTCCGCAACGGCGGACGGATGTCAGCTTGGTGAGTCGATTCCTGACACACCTAAAAAACATATACAAAATACGTCCTTATCTTACACAAGACACTGCTAAAACTCTAATCCATGCACTCATCATCTCCCACATTGATTATTGTAATAGTCTCCTTACTGGTCTTTCCAAACATAGGCTCTCACCACTACAATCCATTTTAAATGCAGCTGTGAGGCTAATCTTCCTCACTAGACGTTCTTCTTCTGAAGGTCCGCTCTATCAGTCCCTACATTGGTTACCGGTATTCTATCGGCTATTAACCAATTACCGGTTTTCTATAAGGCTATTAATCAATCTGCACCATCACACATATCTTCACTCATCTCAAAATATCTCCCCACCAGACCTCACCACTCTGCACAAGATCTGCGTCTCTCATCCACATGTATTACTTGTTCACACTCAAAATTACAGGACTTTATCCGGGCTTCACCCACTCTGTGGAATGCCCTCCTACGCACAATAAGACTCACCTCTAGTCTCCAAACCTTTAAACATTCCCTGAAAACTCACCTCTTCAGAAAAGCCTATCAAATTCCAGACCCACCCACATAACCTTCCCTATCCAATGACATCCTCTCTGTACAGTCCACATAACCTCACATATTTTGACTTCCAACATTGCTGGGTGATCATATCATACAACACATTAAGAACCTAGCAATCTGGTGGACCATTATGCGATAGGTAGCATCTTTCCTTGTGTATCAGTGCCTATTTCCCTATAGACTGTAAGCTTGCGAGCAGGGCCTTCCTACCTTTACGTATGTCTGTTTTTTGCCCAGTTTTGTTCTATAACTGTTGTTCTAATTGTAAACCGCAACAGAATATGCTGCGCTATATAAGAAACTGCTAATAAATAATAAATTACCCATCATTTAATTCTCTTTCCCCCACAGTATAGTTAACGCTCAGCAGTTGGGAGACCTTCAATAAAAAAATAAAGTTATCTGCATACCCATCCCCTCAAACTCCCCTTTGGAATAATCCTGCTTTCAAACTTCAATCTCTTGAGTTTTAGCTGCTACCACAAGAGTACATCACGTCACAGGCACAAATGCTATCAAATCATTTGCCAACTTACAAGATATACATGGAATCCCTACTTCTCTACACTTACAGTATCTACAAATTTGTCATTTTATTTATTCACTACACTTATCATAACCACTGCAAATCCCTTCCCCTATGGAAAGGTTATGCCTGTATAATCCTACTGATAGAGGCGATATCTCGGCCTTACATAAATCTATTTTGACATTGGAATCTCCCTCACTAGAGTCACATGAGAAGGTTTGGGAAATAGACATAGGGCAACACTTTGAGGATAAGTAATGGGACACATTACTTAAAGGCTTTTTCACAGTAAGGACAATACGTGTTTGGAATTCCCTGCCCGAGGGAGTTTTGTAATGGTGGAATCTGTCAACACCTTTAAGAATGGGTTAGATAAATTCCTAATGGATAAGGATATCCAGGGGTATGGTGCATAGTCATGCATTATAGTTACTATAAATAGGGATAAAATGCAACGGCTGACAGCAGCATCAGTCAGAAATTTTAGTCAAATCATCATGCATAGGAGACCACAAATAGGTTGAACTCGATGGACAATTGTCTTTTTTCAACCTCAGATACTATGTTACTATGTTACTATGTTACAATTCGCACTGCGATAGCAAAATGCTCTATTAGTGTCGCCATACAAGAAAACTTGTATAAAATTGACACAAGATGATATCTGGTACCCAATACTTCTAACTTGTGTTGGAGAACCTGCGGACAGATACTGTAGGTTCATTTTATCATGTGTGGTAGTCTTGTCCAGTGATTGTACATTATTGGAACATGGTTCGCTGCCTTCTTGCCCAATTAGTTGATCTTTCTAAACCCCTTTCCCCTGTCAATCTACTCCTTTGTGCTCGTATAGACGATGCCTGTAAGGACTTAAATGAACTGGTCCTTCATATATCTTGCACAGCTAGATATCAAATTGCCCACAACTGGAAAGATTCCGATGAACCCAATAGCCATGAACTAATGAACAGAGTATGGTTTATTAATAAAATGCAATATATTACCAGTTTACAAAACAACACCGTAAATCAATTTCATTCAATCTGGATCCCCTGGTACAGATTTCATAACACTCCTCTCCCAGGTTAGTTTTAGGCCCGGCCTGTATGCATTGTTATTATTATTTTCATTTTCTTATCTTTTTCCCATATCAATAAGAGGATCTTGCCACCCTCCCACCCCTTAACCTCCACACCCCAATCTTCTCCACTTTTCTCCTCCCTTTACCCTATCACCTTTTCTGCACCACTTATAATAATCAGACTCAACTTGATAATTGAATTTATGTACATTTACTTGATGGATGTCTCATACATTTAAAAAAGTTTCTTAAAATGTTGGAAAATATCTATACAGTTTTGCTTCTGTGTATTGCTCTATGTTTTATGTAAGATCTGTGGTTATTACTGATCATTGTCATCCTTTTTCTTTTCTTTTTTTTTACCTTTTTTTTGTCTTTCTTTTTTTTCTGTAATGATCTGGTACATGTTATTTCTCACACTGGGGTATATTTACTAAGCTCCCGATTTTGACCGAGTTGGTGTTTTTTCATCAAAGTGTCATCTCGGGAATTTACTAAACTCAAATCTCGGCAGTGATGAGGGCATTCGTATTTTTTTGGAAGGCAAAGAAAAAAATACGAATGAATACACCATTGGTCAAATAAGCCTGTTATTTTATACAATTCGTTAATTCACTAAAAATTCAAATTCACAAACAGAGCTGGCAATAGCCAAACACTGCCGTGAAAAAATAAAAATCGTAAAAAAAAGCAGTTTTAAAATAGACCTGCTTATTTTTTACCGTGTTCTGATAGGCATGCACGGATCAGTGAGATCCGTGCATGTATATCAGTGGGAAGGGGTGTGAAATAGTTAAAGATCAGGAAAAAAAATTGCGTGGGGTCCCCCCCCCCTATGAGTAACCAGCCTCGGGCTCTTTGAGCCGGTCCTGGTTGTAAAAATACGGGGGGAAAAATTGACTGGGGATCCCCCATATTTTAACAACCAGCACCGGGCTCTGCGCCTGGTCCTGGTGCAAAAAATACGGGGGACAAAACACGTAGGGGGTCCCCCGTATTTTTAACACCAGCACTGGGCTCCACTAGTCAGCGAGATAATGCCACAGCTGGGGGACACTTTTATATTGGTCTCTGCGGCCCTGGCATTAAATCCCCAACTAGTCACCACTGGCTGGGGTACCCTGGAGGAGTGGGTTCTCCAGACTGGAAGGATCAATTGGATTGCACAAAAAGATTTTAAAAAACATTCCTTGGTGTTATGGACTTTTTTGAAATGTGAAGAAACTGTATGGGTTTCAAGGCCTTTACGTATATTGTAGATGTGTTCAGCCCATCTCACCCTGGCACATCTACCAGTTCTCCCCACATAGAACAAACCACATGCACACTCCAGAATGTAGACAACATTTCTGGAGTGGCATGTGATGAATTCCCTAATTGGGTAGACCTGGCCATTGACTTTGAATTCAGTTATCTTACGTGAACTAGATTTTACAGTTTTACACATCAGGCAATCACCGCATCGGTGAAAGCCCTTCGTCCTTATGCTTTGTCTGGATTCACTTTCTATACTGCTCCTAACCAGTTGATCCTTTAAAGATGGCGCCTTTCTATATACAAAAACCGGTTTCTCGGGCAACAATGGTCCGAGAATTCCATCTTGTTTAAGAATGTTCCAATTAGATCGAAACACTCGCTCTATTCCTTTATGAGACTGATTAAATTGGCTAATGAAGGCCCACTGGAATTTTTCATTATTAGACTCCTTTGGTTTACTTTTGGTTTCCAATAGAGTATTTCGCTCTATATTGGATACTTTAAATCTTGCTCTCTCCAAGAGGCTGGTGGAATAGCCTTTCTTGGTAAAACGATTTGAGATCTCGTCAAGCTGCTGATCACAGATTTGTGTATCCGTGCAATTCCTCTTAATTATTGCGAACTGGCTGAAGGGAATCCCATCCAGCCAGTTCGCATGATGCTCACTTGTTCTATCTATAAAGCCATTTGAGTCTGTGATCTTCCTGTATGTTTTGGTGTTAACCTTCCCATTGGCAATATAGATACTCAGATCCAAAAAAGAAACCTCCACATCACTGGTGGTAAATGTGAATTTGATTGACATATCGTTGGTGTTAAGCTCGTCACAGAAAAGCTGGAGGGAGGCATTATCCCCCCTCCACACAAAAAATACATCATCTATATAACGCTGCCATGACACCAGGCCCGCCCCCAGCTCGCCACAGGGCCAGATGCGTGTTTCTTCCCAGTAGGCCATAAACAGATTTGCATAGCTGGGGGCGAACCTGGTGCCCATGGCAGTGCCGACGTGCTGCAAATAAAACGTGCCATCAAAATAAAAATAATTATTCATCAAAATAAATCTGATACTGTCAAGGATAAACTCTTTCAAAGTTTCACACATAGAGCTGGAATTCAGAAAATAGGAGACTGCATTAAGACCTTGCTGTAGATCTATTATTGTGTACAGCGTACACACATCCGCCGTACACAAAACATCATTTTCTTCCCATTCATAAGAAGTTAGTCTTCTCAACATATCACCAGTATCTTTTAAAAAAGCTCTAGTAGACTGGACCAATGGTTGGAGGTGATGGTCCACCATCGCCGACAGATTGCTTGTTAGGCTATTACACCTGGAGACAATTGGTCTGCCTGGAGGGTGGAGGGGGTCCTTATGAACTTTTGGGAGGGCATATAGGGTGGGAGTGGATGGATTTGAAACATTTAGGAAGTCAAATTATTTTTCTGTGATTGCCTTCATGTCTAAAGCCTTGGTGCATAGGTCAGACAAAGCTTTGGCAATCTTTGATGTAGGGTCAGATTTCAACTTTAGGTAAGTTTCACCATCGTTGAGTTGCCTATAGATCTCCTGCATATAGGCCTCTCTGTTCATAAGGACCACCCCTCCACCCTTATCTGCAGGTTTGATAATTAATTCCTTATCATTTTTAAGATTCTTGACTGCCAGGAATTCTTTTTTGGTGAGATTGAGTCTCCTATTTTTTTCTCCCAGTATCCTTCACAATGACCTTTTCTATCTCGTCACATACTACTTTATTAAGGTGTCCAAACAGCTCCCTTTTGCATGTATGGGATAGACAGTGGAGGGGGGCCTAAAAGATGAGTTGTCACTCTTAGTAGTAACTATAGGGGGTTCCAAAGATTTCTCCTCTTTACTTTGAAAGAAACGCTTAATAGTAAGCTTCCTTACAAATTTTTGTACATCTATGAAGGTATCGAAGGAACTGGGTTTGCAGGAAGGCGCAAACTTTAGACCCTTCTGTAGCACCCTTTTTTCCTCCTCATCGAGGATACGATCAGAGAGGTTAAAAATCTTACCTTCGATAAGACTCATATCTGTCTCAGGAGTCTCAATGGTCTCTGTTACAGTGGTTGTTGGATTCCTTTTAAACTTTCGTTTAAGACCCGCCCTTTTCCCTCTTTTATTATTTTTATTTTTATGGTGTACTAAACTTATTCCTTTATCAATAGAAACACCTACCAATTGTCCCTCAGGGTTCTTTGGCCCCACTCTAAAAAAGAAGTTTCCCGTTCAGCATATGTACCATTATGGGCCTTATTGAATCTTTTTGGAGAAGATGGTAATCTTCTTTCATAGTCTTGGAATCTAGGTCTGGACCTGTTTGTGGCCCACCTATCATTAGTCCTATGATAATTTATTTGATTCTGTCTGTCCCAAAATCTATTTCTGGAGGTGATTACATTTCTATCAATGGGAGGATGATAGATGTTAGCTCTATTGGACAAATTGGAGGATTTATCTTTTCTCCATAAGTTAGTCCTTTCACCCTGACCTGAAGGACCCTGATGGTGACCCTCCAGATTTGCTTCTACGGTTGGTTGAGTATACCTAGTTTTCCCCTTTTTCTTAGCACCCTTGTTTTCTATAGGTACTCCTGGGTTGCATCCTATTGGGAATACTTCTATGCCTACATCTGTGGTTTCCACGGAGTCTCTTTTAAACTTTTTTGATTTCCTATCCCTCAATTCCTTAGTGCTTTTGTTCATCCTTTGTAGGAGTGTTTTTTCTAGGCCCTTAAATTCTTCTGATTCCTTATACGGACGTACTAATGATTGTAGTGTATCGATTTCATTATTTAATTGTATCATGTTCTTCTTTCTCTCTCTGATAATTAAGTCTATCAGGGAGAGTGAACATGAATTTAGGATCGTTTCCCATTCCTTTTTAAACTCTATTTCAGATGTATTAAATGTGGGTGATTTCAGAATTTTAAGACCTTTAGGTATGAGGTTGGAGGTCTGATAGTGTTCAAGCGTCACCACCTCCCACCACATCCTATTTTCTTTCATCATGGCTTGTTCAAGTTTCTTAAATACTGAATTAAGATCCTCATCAGAAATTTCAACACTAATAGTTGTATCAGAAAAGGTGGATTGAATTAGTGTATTTCTACTTTCCCTAAAATTAAACATGGCTGCAGCACAAAATCAAAGAAAGGATGAGAACAACAATTGTATGGAAAAATACTTTGAAAGATTGTGCGCACTAGGTCAAAGTGCAGCTAAACAGTTCACACATAAATGTGCATCCAAAAACACATTAAAATTGATATATAAAAAAGAAAAAAAGTGTAAACAGATAATAGCGCTCTCCAACCACCATGAAAAATAGAAGGAGACCTTTTACAAGTGGAAAAGTTCAATGATCAAAAATAAAAAATGTTAAATGATTCACCCTATTTATGGATAAATCCAATGCCAGGTGGGACAATAATAGGCATTCAGCTCAGTCCATTTAGAATAGACGACCATCCATCCTTGTACTTTTTCAGAATCCTTGGGAACACCTGAAAAAAAGTATCTCTCTAGTCCCTATTGCAGGGGACAAATTGGGAGATACTTGGGAGATGCCGGAAGTCTCCTCATTTGTGCGTTCCACCCGGTAATCTTCCGCACGGTTCTTTTAGCAAAATATTAAGCAACATCCATAGCTGAAAAATATGCGGAAGATTACCGGGTGGAACGCACAAATGAGGAGACTTCCGGCACAGGTGAAACGCACATGGACCGCAGAGGACTTCCGCTTCCGGTAGCGCGTCCGAAAACGGAAGTGCGTTACCGGGTCTTTTTGCCGATTAGCGGAAATAGACTCCAGCTGAGGATGCTCTGTTTCAGGGTTTAAAAAAGGGGACTCGAGCCATTTCAAACCACGCTTCTGACGAAGGACCAACGGTCCGAAACGCGTAGAGCATGGCTCGTGTTTGCTGTTTTGTCTCGTGGGCTTATCCAACCTTCCTGTGGGGACCTCTTGACTGGGAGCCGTGGATCCGGAGCCGGGTCCCATTTCCACCCCATACATCGGGTGTCTGAGGTTTCTCCCCTTTTCCATCTGGATTGGTGATATACCCCACTGAGTATATGTTATGCTGTTTTAATTTTGTCTTCTTGTAAGTAGAACCTTGAAAAAATAAATGCTGTCTTCATTTTAAGGATGTCTACACTATATTTGTGTTAATTATAAGTATCTCCCAATTTGTCCCCTGCAATAGGGACTAGAGAGATACTTTTTTTCAGGTGTTCCCAAGGATTCTGAAAAAGTACAAGGATGGATGGTCGTCTATTCTAAATGGACTGAGCTGAATGCCTATTATTGTCCCACCTGGCATTGGATTTATCCATAAATAGGGTGAATCATTTAACATTTTTTATTTTTGATCATTGAACTTTTCCACTTGTAAAAGGTCTCCTTCTATTTTTCATGGTGGTTGGAGAGCGCTATTATCTGTTTACACTTTTTTTCTTTTTTATATATCAATTTTAATGTGTTTTTGGATGCACATTTATGTGTGAACTGTTTAGCTGCACTTTGACCTAGTGCGCACAATCTTTCAAAGTATTTTTCCATACAATTCATACATACTTACCTATGTTGACACGAAGAGTCGGTCCCCTTCTCCACATAGAATCCACAGGGTACCTGTAAATAAAATTATACTCACAACAATCCAGTGTAGATCGGTCCTCTTCTGTTTGTAATCCACGTACTTGGCAAAAAAACAAAACGAAAATCCAAGATCACAAACTGAAATGGGTCCCATGTTTACACATAGGATCCCTTTCCCGACTGGTGGGACCCACCATGACTGCTGGCAAAGAGGGTCCCTTCAGCCAATCAGGGAGCGCCACAATAAGACTCACCTCTAGTCTCCAAGCCTATGCGCTACATTGTATCTACAGTGCGCAGCCTGACTGACAGTTCAGGCACGCACAGGCAATCAGGAGAGTGCCATGATGAACGGACCCTCTTTGACAGCAGTCACGGGGGGTCCCGCCAGTCGGGGAAAGGGGTCCCATGTGTAAACATGGGACCCCTTTCAGTGCGTGGTCTGGGATTTTCGTTTTTTTTTTTTGCCAAGTACGTGGATTACAAACAGAAGAGGACCGATCTACATGGATTGTTGTGAGTATAATTTTATTTACAGGTACCCCGTGGATTCTACGTGCAGTAGGGGACCGACTCTTCGTGTCAACATAGGTAAGTATGTATGAATGTTAGTGTGCATGTATAGATGTAGCCACCTTTATCTTGACCGATTCTCCACCAAGACGGACGTTTAGTCACGCTAAGGCGATAGCTGAGTTTAATCACAGGCAGGCGCGTTGAGGCAATTCTAGATACTCAGCATGCATTACACATCTCCACCACTGGGTGGCTAATGCTCCACTCATCCAGTACTTTCGATCGTACAGTATAGCGGCGGATTGATTTACAGCTCTGGCAATTGGTCAGTGACGACTGTAATGTTAATACTGTAGGCGTAACGGGAGGCGGTGGAAAAAGATGGTGACCTATAGAGACGCAACTAATTGTGTAAAAGGAAGAATGTACAGTACAATGTATAAACACCATGCTTTTAAAATACATGTACAGTAAATGAGCGTCTGAGTTCCCTAAGGCATAATGGGAATGGTGGGCTAGCGGGACGCGGTGGAAAATACCGTGCTTTACAAATGCGAGCGCCCGAGTCCCCTAAGGCATAAACCAACACCAATGGGGAGGGGGCCGGGCGCTGTTTGCTGTACTTTCACACACGAATTTGGGAATCTCTCATGAGGCGTCGTGGGCTAGCGATGAAGGCTCCCACCTCCCACGTTGGGGGTCCAGGTTTCAAGACCTGATGTGCCTTCTTTTTTTTTTATTTATTGTAATAATATACTGTATTGCTTTATTTTCATTGTAAGACAGTCAATGGAAGGGTGCACACAAGTTACATATAAATCAGAGTACATCTGCAGGAGCGATTCTTTACGCTAAATGCAACTACACAGCGGCAATGAGTAGAAATTAGTGTATTCTGACGCAACTAATTGAGCAAAACAGTACTGTACATTTTCGGCATTTGTGTATTGCACAGGACCTGAATTCCCTCCCTGTCTACTGCATGATCTGTGCAGGCTCCCAGGGGGGGAAGGGCGATGGGGGTAGGGGGAGACGATGGAAAATACCGTGCCTTTGAAATGCAATTATATGAGCATCCGAGTCCCCTACGGCATAAACTAACACCAATGGGAAGGAAGTGCCAACCTTTTTTTTTATGTGTTCCCGTGACATTCACTTTAATATTTTTTTTTCTCTCTAATACATCCAATGGAAGGATGCACACAAGTTTCACATAAATCAGAGTAGATCTGCAGGAGCGATTCTTTACGCTAAATGCCATCTACACAGCGGTAATGAGTAGAAATGAGTGTATTCTGAGTGAGTAAACCAGTACTGTAGATCTTCGGCGTTTGTGTATTGCACAGGACCTGAATTCCCTCCCTGTCCACTGCATGATCTGTGCAGGCTCCCAGGGGGGAAGGGTGATGGGCTAGCGGGACGCGGTGGAAAATACCGTGCCTTTACAAATGCGAGCGCCCGAGTTCCCTAAGGCATAAACCAACACCAATGGGGAGGGGGCCGGGCGCTGTTTGCTGTACTTTTACACACAAATTTGGGAATCTCTCATGAGGCGTCGTGGGCTAGCGATGAAGAATCCCACCTCCCACGCTGGGGGTCCAGGGTTCGAGACCTGATGTGCCTTCTTTTTTTTTTTTTATTGTAATAATATACTGTATTACTTTATTTTCATTGTAAGACAGTCAATGGAAGGGTGCACACAAGTTACATATAAATCAGAGTACATCTGCAGGAGCGATTCTTTACGCTAAATGCAACTACACAGCGGCATTGTAGATCTTCGGCGTTTGTGTATTGCACAGGACATGTGCAGGCTCCCAGGAGTGAAGGGCGAAGGCGAGACAGTGGAAAATACCATGGTCAAACAAAAACTAAGGGAAACTGTCACACAGTAACAGCGCTGAATGCCTGGAACGCACAATGTCTGAGACGCACGACGTCTGAGACGCTCATTGCGCATAAGGACGGTGTCATGGCTGCTGTAAGGGACCGTCCTTATGCTCTCGGTGAGCTGCGTCTCCTCGTGCGCTGGTGGGACAGAAGTCTCGCCAGCAACGAGGAGAAAGTCAGAGCCTACAGGAGGGCCAGCAGGGAGATCCTCCGGACTTACAATCGGAGGAGATCCGTGAGGTCCTTCCAGAGGAGGTGGAGTGACCTCGTCCACCGGACTCCAAGGCACCTGCAGGCCATAAGGGATTGTAAGTACAGTACTTGAAAGACAAGTTGGGAGTCTTAAGCAAAAATGATAAT